>NC_142843.1:27729772-27881287 GCF_061612785.1 Hesperophylax consimilis | reverse complement strand
CTGTAATTTAACAGAATGGTCTACGGCGACCGGTGACGGGTAATTAATCACAATCTCAAACGTAAACATCAAAATGCTCGGAAATTACAACCTTTTCATCTACATGATGTAGAGTGTAGACTGTCTGTGCTATTCTCGTTTTTTGTGAGTGATTCGCTATGGGAAAAACTCTCAGAAGAAAGTGTGTATTACTACCAACTATTATTGTTCAACCTTTTCCTGTGATTTTACCACCGAGATATCATGTAATATTGCCACGTTATATTCTTTTCGAATAATAGATGGTATAGCGTATTAAATATTCAGTGATGTGATATAAGTGTGATTTTTAACACTATGCTCAGTTTATTACGTTTTATACATAGATTCTTTGCATTGAAGACAATATTAACGACTCACAAACGAAAGATGTTAAACAGAAAAGACATAATAGATTCAGTCTTATCTAGGAATCGAACCCAGGACCTCCCCCTTGCCGGGAAGTGCTCAGATCACTGAGCTAATTCTACCATATCACAACTTACGTCATACTTGAGAAGGACAAAGTCCAAAAACCCAATAACAGAAGAGTACCTATGCATGGGACGATAGGTATACGAATGTTGTGGTGTAAATAATTTGTGCCAGGACAGAGTGATGATAACAATAATAATTTTTATGAAAGGCCTTCTTAAGGCGAAGCTTAATGCTAAATCATTATTTTGAATAATCTTTGTAACGAATTGGTGTACATTATGAATACCAAAAATACACTTTAAATAGATTGAAAGTTTACCCATCGTTATGCTTGAGTAGAATACAAATTTTAAAAAAAATTACCCAGTAAAAAAATATAAATGTAAATTACTAAAAAAAAAATTTTTTTCAGTAGAAATGTATGAACGCGTGAAGGAAACAACTTAAAAAAATACAGTATTATCTGTGACAGCTTCACTTGATTAAATTTTTTGCTTTCTTATAAAATTATTTACAAAATAAATAAAAACCAGTTTTACGCTTGAACTCGAACGTTTCTAGACCCCGTTTGTCAAGCGATTTTAATGCCTATTACCTACAATATAAGGTATACCAAGAATGTACACATTTTTGGCTTGTAGCTTCCTCTTAATAAGCTTAGAAATTCTACTTAGGATGATCTAAGATTTACAATGTCGCCGACTGAAAAGGTGAACGTTTTCTGAAAAGATGGGTTTAAAGTTTAGCTCCAAATTCTATCTGGTCTGTGATCACTCTTAAATCATGTTGTGACATTGCAATCTATTAATAAACCCTTGTGGGAAAAAACTTGTGTTTGTAATGATTTAGAAAATATATATTAATTAATACTACGATTCCCTCTTTATTTTATAAGAACATCCTCTAGTCCAAAGAGTACGGCAGAGTGCAGTGTCGAGAAGGGTGTGGATTAGCACTTGAAGTTGTCACACCACAAGATGAATGTATACCTATTGTATAATGCTGACACGTGGGTGGCTAGCGGCTAGATTATACTATTATGATTCCATTTACAAACGAGAATTAAGGAAATGCGCATTAATGAATACCCTGTTTATATTGCGCTGTATAATTTAACTACCAACTCAACTAATAATGCTTACTCACTGTACCTAATTCGAATATCATAATACTGGCCTGTACATATTTTGGTGATCACGCAATTTACAGATGAGTATTAATGTAAGAAATTAATCATAATAATGGAAAGTTATATAATATATCGTCACAATGGTTTGACAAGGTTCTAACTGACATTGTGGACCAAAATGACCCTTGAATGGGAAACCGTTTCTTTAGCCAATATCTACTTCCAAAATAATTTTGAAGTCATTCTGTTGAGTATTAACGAATTTAGTAATGTTTCAAAGTTCTAACATCAGACACTTTTAATTTTAATTTATTTTGACAAGGTTCTAACTTTCATTTGAACCTTGTTCAACTGACATTTTGTTCCAAACTGACAATTGTTTTTTCAAATAGTCGTTGCCTTTTTGTTTACGAAGTTTTTTGTGTCTTCATTTTCATGGTCATTAACACTTCAGGCCTCAATATAAAACAGAATTTCGCGAGAATTTATTTATTATTTTTTTTACCAGAATAATTATAAATATCTACTATTTCAAATTTTGTCGGATGCAGAACTTATTTACATAATATTGTTTTTAAAACCGTATATACGTGTAAGTGAGTAGTTATGAACCTATAAATGAAATTTGAAGCTCAGTAGTTTTATTTCCATCTTTGTAAATTGCTATTGATATGTTATTACTCAGCTAAAGTGCTTTTATTATGAAGATATTGAGCTTTTGGGCACTCGTGGCAACTTTATGCGACGTTTGAGCAAATCTTTGTTTCGTGCCCTTTTTCATTCTGTTCCTTCAAATGTAAATATAGCATATGGAAACCATCACGTCAAATGACTGATCTTGATGATAATATTATATGTATTTTATTATTATATTTCGCAGCCCCATTTTCACGGGTAGGTGCTATATCCTGAACAAAAGAGGTCAAATAACTTCTTAACCGTAAAAAACCGGACCTTATAAGAAATTATCCCATCAGAGATTTTAATTGTTTTTATAGAATCTTGTTTTTGCTGTTATTTTTTAGAAAATAATTAGTTTTGAATATTTTATCAATCAAGAGATACGTGATATAATACAAATAGACACCACGTTAATTTACATTTCATAGATTGATTAACACGATGACAATAATTCTATTTGTTTTACGAACTTCTGTTATCGATATATTTAAATACCTATCTAGATGTTAATATATGCAGATGGGATGAAGATTAAAAATAAAATAAAATAAAAATTCTGTAAAATTAGCACTGATAAATGCTGCGATGAAACATAAATGATTGAAACTGATAGATAATAAGATAATAAAACGGGCATTAAGTAATATGTTTATAACAATAAGGAATTTGTTATGGTAATATTTTGGATATTAATAACCTAGTGATAAAACATTAGTGAATGAAACTCTCTGTCTTTATGTATATGACTATATACATATGAACACACCAATCGGTTTTAGAAAAAAACCATTCACTCGGAACCACGATAAATTCACCAGAGCTCATATGAATAGTATTTTATGTTGTGTGTTTATATGAAATCGATCGGATGATTCGTTTTGTAAATTGGCAACTTTGTGTTGGACCATTACTATATATTATTAAAACATCAAAATCAGCCTTACTAATAAACGTGTTGAATATTTTATTTGATTGATAAACACCGCGTATATAAATAACATTGCTAATAGAAACTGACATATTTAACAGCCATAAAAGAGTTCGTGGAAATATACATACTTTGTTCATACAGCCAAAGAGGGTTGTTTATCAGAAACTTGAAATTCCTGATCGAATTTCCAAGGTATTTTAACAATTCATCAAAATTCGAATTTGATTTTCAAGTACATCCCGTGTGATGGGGGAAGGAACCTGGGAGGGGTCTCATTGTGTCAGGAGGGTCGTGCCGTTTTCAGTCGTTACCATGGTTTGATCCAGAAAACACCGGTGCTTTTGAAATGGCCGTTTGATTTCTTCCTACCCGGGGGCTACCCGAAATAAACTGTTTTTACACATCTGTGAAGGTTCTATTCAATTTCTGTTATTATATAATTATTGGCCAGTTGTTTCACAAAACTGAAATAATAACAAAACTTGAAAATCAACTTTGAAATTTGATGAATTGTTCAAATTCTCTGAAACAACCCATCCTAAATGTACTATATATTTCTTAATTTTGAAGACGTCGTAAAAACAAATACCATTTTAAGAACTAGATTACCTTTTAGATTTTTCGAAAAAATATACATGTTTCACTTATTTAGATTGAACCGCCTTATTTCGCCTTTCTACGGACATATTTAGATTTGTCTCTCAGTCCTAAAATGACTGTGACAGTCCTAAAATGACTGGTGATACCGATATAGTCTTGAAAAAATGTGTGGAACCCTAGTTATATGTTTTTAACCGTTATTATATTACGATGAAATTTCAAAAATTGATATATTTTTTTAATTAATTATCTGCACCCTTTTATCGCCGATATTCCAAAAAACCATAAATAACAGACGAACGCGGATCGGCTGGACATTGGACATTATGGACATGGACAAGTGTACTCTGTATACAATGTTGTGGAGCCAATCCGTTATGTGGAAGGACCGCATTCCGGGTTATTTTGGATAAACGCAACCTGTTACGTATGGCTCGGGCCAGGAAACAGTCTCTCGGCCTGTACTAGTGTACTTGTTTACGGTTCACGCTCGCCCGTACCTCTTCTTATTGCTCTTACCCTGGGAAGTTATGCATTCCTGGTGCTCGCAGCAGTTTCCGGAATTCAAGTGAAAATCATATGTATCTGATGATTTACTTCGTAGGTATAACAACCTTTATGTTAACATATAAAAACAATTTAAAACTTTTCTTTTAATTTCTGACCTTTACCTGTCAAAAATAAAAAAAGTTTAAAATGGTTTCTATGTACATATTCTTATAATGAAATTTTACCACGAATTGTCAATATCAAAAAGGTACTTGTTAGGTTTTTATGTTGCACTGGTTTTATTTTGAGTATTTATTTAATTAGCTTTATCCCACGTGACCCTTTAACTTCAAAAAGAATAGTCTGTTATTATGTTAAAATCCAATAATCCAAGGGATATGGGCCATGGACCATTATAAGTATGAAACATATCGCATCGTATCTATTATAATATATTACGATTCTATTATATGTAATTATACATTGTAATACTAAATATTTTAAAAATCAGCAACTTTCTCTACATCACCCGTTTTCGCCAACCATTTTCGACACAGCTGTGCCTTTGTGACGATGCAATTGACAATATGAACTATTTCCTAAAATAATTAGTAAGTAAATAGTCATATTAGAGGGGAATCCTTGTAATTCCATCAAAAAATAATCGCTTTCGACCACGTGTTTAAGTATCTATTCTTTAGTAATTTTCAAGAGTTTCGTCGAACAATTTCTAATTGATAAAACATGATATTAAAGCCAATTTGAAAATGATTACAATGTAATTACACATCATCAATTGGTCACTGTCATTAGAATTCGACGTAATTTTTATGAATTTTAGTCGTAAACAATCATCAAAATTCCTTGAAATCCCTATGCGTTCTTCGAATTACGCAAGCAAAGACAAACAAATGAAATTACTATTCATAAATAATTAATCAAATTCTAGAAAAAACATAATTCTTTTTATTTATTTTTATTTTTTATTATTAAAAAAGATACATGAATAACATTACACAATATTGAATATAGTACAGTTATTAATTACATAATATAAGTATTTGATGTACCCCCATAAATAAGCAGGGCTTGTGTGTTGTTATATTGGTTTATATTTGATATGATTCAGTTCAACTGTTCGAAATTTTGAATTCGTTTAAATTTGTATTCATGTTTTCCGTGTTTGTTTTCTGTGTTTACAAAAAAGCTCTTATTGTATTCAAATTTCGAATTAAAGATTCGTCCTGAGATGGACAATGCTAGAGAGAGCTTTTTATTGTAAACCAAACGTGGTCAAATTTATATCTATTGACTACCTTTTTGTTCCTTTTTCTTCAAATATAGTTACAATAATTATTAAAAAGTTTGGACAATATTGAGCCCTTGAGCCCAGGTGATTTCTCACGAAAACGGCGCTATATAAATTAACCAAATGTTATTATAGTCCTATCTTTTATGTTTTTTAATAATTAAATACACTTTTCAAAACTTCATTGTTCTTAATATAACGATGTTGCAGCTGAAAATAGTTTGGTTAACAAATAATTTCCAGACAAAAAAATTATGCGAATTTCGTGACACCATAGCACACCGTTTGAGTGTTCGATTTTCTGCTTTGGTTTAGGATTGTTTTTCATATAGACAAACCATCAGAATATTTTTTTTATTTTATTTGTTTTACATTAACTCTACACCAGAAGCCTTTAGGAAAATAATTTCCCTCAAGAAATTTGTCGCCTTTGGGGATGATGTGTGCAGGATCTTTTAAGAAAAGGAAGGATAGAAAGTTCTGGAATACAGGTATGAGTGGTGGTCAGGAATCTGGGTCTTGGTGTGTCCAGGATCCGGCCCGCCATGTAGTAGATGGGCAGAGACATCCACCACCAAGACCTGAACAAACTTCACCCCATGAATCCGGGCACCTCTGCTAAGTCACCAAACGTAGTGTACCACTCGGGGTGACCAATGGCAGAGGTGTTGACTATCCAATAAATGGTTCCTGGAGCGGCGGTACCCATACCCGCCTCCCAAATTGTAAAGATATTATTCGTCTACAGCAATTCAAAAAACACATATATATATATATATATATATATATATATATATATTAAAATTATCATTTTTTGCTTTTAAAATGTTTCTCAATAACAAAAATAACAGCGTGTTGCCTGTAAAAATTCTGATTAAATTTGAATTTGAATTCAACATTTGGACAAAGACTCTACCAATACCATGCTATAAAAGCTTTCAACAGTCTAAAAATTGAAAATAAAAATTGAAATAAAAATTGAGGAAAATAAAAATAAATTCACACACAAAATTACAAAATGGATTAAACAACAAAAAAGACAACATTACCAAAATGTCATAGCATAAAATAAAAATAAAACCTACACGTAACACACAAAACCAACATAAACACACATCACTCACAAACACACAAGATTATTTTCATTGTATTATTTTTTTAATTTTAAATGTATTATTATGTATTTTTATTTAAATTTTAAATTTATTATTTTCTTTTCAAATTTACTATCTTCTCTCTAAATGTAATATGTAGATAAGATTTTCATATTATAAAATGAAGGCCTCAGCACGGGCAAGCCACCCAGTGAGGCCTACATTACTGGAAAACATAAATTGTAACAAAATAATGTACCAAATAAAAAAAATAAAAAAAAAATGTTTATAAAAGCTTGCCCAATATCGACACTCACTGGTATTCCACATGGAATCACTACTTTATTATCCTGAGCTATCTTGCAACATTGTATCAACTGTCTTGTGACTCTGATCTGAATTCAATATACATGTTATTAACTTTTACATCGCACCGCAACTCGTTTGCAACTTTGTAGCAGAGTTTACACTCGATACCAATTGGCCGTATCTTTATATGGAGAGGTTTTCCTTTTATTTGCAACATTAATGTCATTAAGCCTGTACTTTACTACGGCTGTATTTGTCATATCTATAGATACTGTATAGCTTTATGCAATTGATATTTTTACGCGTTCGATATTTTCGAAATTAAACACAAAATACCGATAACCTCTAAACCGCGTTCTAATAGACGGAGAAAACTGATATGAAATACTTTTAATTTATTAAAAAATCTGATCAAATTATTCATTTTCCTTTTAAAAACGTGACTGCAGGATAATTTTTCTCCGTGTACATAATGCAATACTGGAAGAATTTGCAGATGGCACTTTTTGATATTAAGCCTTACCCGAATGTCACCAAACGTAGTGTAGGGTTGGGCGGGGCTAGTTGAATCAAGGGTCTAGTTGGGCCACGCCAATATCTTCGGAGCCGAAAGACTTACGAAGAATGCTGAACATGTTCTAGCAAGCTACAAGTGTAGGGACCGCGCCACCAAGCATTCAGTAGGCACATGGCATCCGTAGCGTGTGTCCGGGGATTTTGTGCGGATTTTTTGCTCGAAAAGTAAAAAAAGACGATCGACTGCTTTTTTGAAAATAGATATCAAGGAAAAAGGTACCAAGTCAAGGTAAGTCAATTTGAAATTGGTGTTTACTTAACTTTATCTTGTCAATTGTTAAATTGTAATACATTTAGTGGTATATGAGTTATCCGATGAAATTTGTAATAAAACATGGGTGGGGCTAATTGAACCATTTGGTTCACCTTGCCCCATTCAGATTCCTTACTGTAATTTTATACGTGGTGTATTTATTTCACTCGTCAACACATCAATAATAACGATTTTTTTCAACTTTCTAGATGCTTACACGGTTTACCGACAACACGAAAAGATAATGTTTCTCCCAATATCAACAACAACACTGTAGCATCTACATTTAGAAATGGCGTTTACTTTTCACCCGAGACTGTTAAACCATTTCCAAAGGCAGGGCCTAGAAAACAGCAAGGAAGAAAAGAAGAGCAGCTATTTTAACAGACACTCCTAAAAGGATTCTCTTGCACAAGAGCAATCTAAGAAGCAAAATACAGGAACACATAAGACAAAAAATAAGGCAATTACGAAATAAGTCTTCCTATTGTCAGACTCATCATCCGACAATTATGAAAAATATGCTTGCCTAATTTGTGATAAGATTTATTCAGAGAGCTTTCCAGGAGAAGAGTGGGTTCGTTGTCACACCTGTCTAAACTGTCTCTGGGCACGCCAAAAGTGCACATCTGGAACTATTCCAATGTTTATTTGCCGATTTTAACGATTAAATAATTCTAAGAAAACTTACCTGTTTTTATTATTCTCGTTTTTTTTTAAATAAAATAATCGTTACCTAATTCTGTATTTTTTCATTATTTCAATAAATTTACTTAAATAACTTAATTTGTTTCATTAAACCATGAGTGTGAATGATAATACATATATGACACTATATTGTTCAACAAGCCCCGTGGGGTGGTTCAACTAGCCCCACCTATAAGGCAAGTTGAACCATTTCTCTTTCTGCGTGAAAATTAAAATATCTTGCATAAGGTCAACGTATTATATCATTTCATGAATAACATTATAAAGCCAGATAATGAAGTTATCTTAATAAATTGAAAAAACAAAAATATCTATAAGTGTTTTGACTCTGGGGTCAAATTAGCAAAATCATGTTCAACTAGCCCCGCCCTACCCTACCACTCGGGGTGACCAATGGCAGAGGTGTTGACTATCCAATAAATGGTTCCTGGAGCGGCGGTACCCATACCCGCCTCCCAAATTGTAAAGATATTATTCGTCTACAGCAATTCAAAAAACACATATATATACACGGTGTCCGGAAACTCGTAGTACAAGCGGGAAACTGGAGAATCTACACCACATGGGGAACCCAAAAAAACATAAAGTTTTTTGATTTGAGCATTTTCAAAAAAAAAAAAAATATATATTTTTCGGCTATTTTAGGGTTAAAGTTTTTCTGGTGTTTAGGGTTGAATAACAGATGTTTTAACCCTGCAGAGCAGAAATATTTTATGATTACACCGGGTTAAATGAAGGGTGATTTCAAAATAATGCTTCAAATCCGAGTTTCTTCATTTGTTTTACTTTCAAATAGTTTTAATTAGTTGGGTACTTTGATCTTCAGTAATAATTTATAAGAATTTGATTAAAAAAAAAAAAAAAAAAATCAACTTCAAACTCGATTTACTCGATAACGAAAGCTCAAATAAAAAAAAAAAACATACTACAAAATCGACTCCAAATGTGATGTAGATTCACTAGTTTCCCGCTTGTACTACGAGTTTCCGGACACCCTGTATATTTATATTAAAATTATCATTTTTTGCTTTAACAATGTTTCATTTTATACTTATACATCATTTTATACTTAATTCATAAAAATATATTATAGTAACTTTACAGATAATTCATTTTCAGAAGTTATTTTGATTTTTTTTCCGTTATTAATTTTTTATTTATTATTTTACGTATGTAAATTCATAAAACATTGGTAGCGAATATCTCGTGAACAAATTTCGATCGTTTTTTCCATTTTTCGTCATTTCGGTCGTGAGTGAGAAAATAAAGAGTTGAATGAAAAGAGTCCCCGTCATCGTTTCATCATTACGGGCTGCGTGCCCTCGCGTCACGTACACGGGGAGATGGAACCTTTGTGGGCCTCGCGGCTCCCATTCTGGCTGAGTGACCGGGACTAATCCGCCTGTATTGGGACGGGACGGGATGGTGCCGGTGCAACGGCTCCCGGAGGTTATTGTGGTAGTGCTCCCGTACGCGCTCGTGTAATACTTTCTGATTAGAGCTTTCCGGCTAGCTACTTCTCTAAATGTTTTCATTTTAACGCTGTTGCGTATCGATCGATTGGTGCTCGATGAATGGACTGTAATTTTTAACGAGAAAATAAGCTCAAACTATCGTGTTTATCACAAGGAAAATAGGAGTGGTAAAAGGAGGTCTTTACCTCCTGAATGATCTTGCTTCATTTGGAAGTCTGATGTTCGATATAAGCATTTTCTATTTAATGCTTAAATTTACATAAATTTATTATTATTATTTACAATATATGCTAAACCAGATTCATTTTCATTCCACATGTGTCCTGCTAGTTTCTAGAAATGCTAGATTGTAAAACGTGTTAGATTAATAGAACTAGCAGCAATATATACGTAAAATAATTATAGAAATAATTTATTAACTTATGACGCAAAGCTAGTTTGCAGAAATCGATTTAAAGCAGTGAAAGCGAGTTGATCCACTGGTCTTTTTTTTGCTTTCAAGTGCATACCAACCTTCACGATCGTCCGTTCAAGGAGGGTAATGTGCTAAACACTTACTTCCTACTAATAAATGTGCTTTAAATTTTACATAATTAAAACAACCATTTACGGTACATTAATGGTTGTTAATCAGTTTTGTAAAATTTAAAACACGTTTATTAGTAAGGCCCTAAATAGTTTCCCATCTTTATAACTCAATTTGTACTATTTACAACAATAAAGGATTCATCATAATAAAGTTACGTTTAATCAATAGATTGAGTTGAGGATGCAATATAAATTCATGATAATCTTGATCTGTGCCTGCCGTGATAGTTGATAGTAATAGGCAACGGTAAAACCAGATAAACCGTCCTTTGTCGAAAATTGCTGGCTTCCTC
Organism: Hesperophylax consimilis; assembly: GCF_061612785.1. Lineage (NCBI taxonomy): Eukaryota > Metazoa > Arthropoda > Insecta > Trichoptera > Limnephilidae > Hesperophylax > Hesperophylax consimilis. The sequence continues at coordinate 27,870,396 of NC_142843.1, read as the reverse complement.
TGGGGAGCACAATGCAATTTTCCTGTAATTCCGTGATATATTGTTGAGCCCGTTCCGGCTCATAACCGCTAATGGCCCTCGGACTACCCGCGATGTTTAGACCTGCATTACAGAATCATTGGTGATGTTCAAAATTTGCACCATTCTTCTCCAGACGTGATGGCCTCAATAACAAAAATAACAGCGTGCTGCCTGTAAAAATTCTGATTAAATTTGAATGTTTATAAAAGCTTGCCCAATATCGACACTCACTGATATTCCACATGGAATCACTACTTCATTATCCTGAGATATCTTGCAGCATTGTATCAACTGTCTTGTGACGATGACTATGGGGGACTCTTATCTGAATTTATACATATTATTAAACTTTACATCGCACCGCAACTCGTTTGCAACTTTGTAGCAGAGTTTAAACTCGATACCAATTGAATTGGCCGTATCTTTATATGGACAGGTTTTCCTTTTATTTGCACCATTTATTAAGCTTGTATTTTACATTTATTTCTACAGTTGTATTTGTCATCTCCATATATAAATTATAGCTTTATGCAATTGCTATTTTTACGCGTTCGATATTTTCGAAATTAAACACAAAATACCTATAACCTCTAAACCGCGTTCTAATGGACGGAGAAAACTGATATGAAATAGTGTTAATTTATAATAAAAATCTAAACAAATTATTCGTTTTCCTGTTAAAAGCGGGACTGCAGGATAATTTTCTCCGTGTACATATTGCAATACTGGAAGAATTTGCAGATGGCACTTTTTGATATTAAGCCTTACCCGAATGTCACATTCTGCACTTTCGCTGCTGGCTGGTACGTTAATTGTGGTTATTTATCTGTTTTGATAGTGAACGATAGAAAATGTTGATAGTATGTGGATTTCCAGCTACGCCTATTTGCGGACAATCCGTGCGAGCCTACCAACAAAGCAACAAAAGTCCTTCGGTTGTCTTGTTGTATGGTGTCCGCGATCATTAAAATGAATATTGTTTTTCCCAGCCGGAGTCCGATATGTCGCAATTTAATGGCCTCTTTTCTTCACCTTGCGGAATCCGATACGAATCTCCCCGCGAGAATTCCGCTCGGCGCTCATTCCCCGAAAGTTGGCTTCGAGAGAGAAAGGAGTAGAATGGGTTTTAAAAGGAAACGAGAAAGGATCGAGTGTCATTCGCTCTCACCGAGTCCATAGCGGCGAGTAGGGGGATAATGAAGATACTGCGCCCGAAATATCCCGTTGTCGCAGGTCCAAGGACGACCATTAGCGTGACTACAAGGTCGGGCGGTGTACTATCCCGCTGTACGACTGTACTCTTATCTCTACTATCTTCCTTCGAAAGAAGGATATTTTTAAGCAGCATTATTTTTTGGGTCGTATATCGTTTTCAGCTGGACTACCGACTATTCGATTAAATTTCTGTTTATAGTTTTTCGTAGGTATCTGGTAGGTACGAGAAGATCGGAAACATTAGTATCGCAATTTATTGATTATTGTAAAGATCGTTTTGCAAGGAGAATATTTGAAAGTAAATGCCATAACTCGAAAGAGATAAACATCCAAAAGTCACGATTATAACGACAACAAAAAATACCATTGTTTTGGGGTACAAATATTACCGTTACCTACTTGTCAGTTCTGCTTCGGTGGTTCAAATTATCACGAGCAATTACTGCGGGACCTACCTCAACGTTAAATCAAAACTGTTAATCCGCAGGGTTAATCTTCGATCCGATCATCATACCGTGGTCCAGCAACGGTCTTCTGCAGCATCGATTATTGCAGATGGTACTGGGTACCGCCCTTGTCGCTCTGTACCGCTATGCGATAATCCACAAGGAGCGGGATTCTCAATTCTGATGGATCTATCAATTTGATCAATTGTTCTCCAATTTTCTTTATCTCTTTCAAACTGTATTCTTGAGCACAGGTTGCAGCTTTGCTTTGTTTACGGTTTATATTGACACTTGTTTTAGTAACGTTTATCGAAATGCGGTTGAATGTAACTGTCCAAGTAACAAACAAACCGCACTCTGCTTTTATTTTGTGTTTACATCACTTTATTGTATAACAACACGCCACATGGTTTCGGCACAACCGTACCCTCGTCAGGGCAGTTTGATCATAACTGTATTATGCAGTGCTGTAAATATTTTAGAAAATATATTATATATTTTAATAAATATTTAAATATATATTTTATCGTGTACACGCAATTTATAGATCAATTATTACGCATCGTGGTGTAGTTTTAGCGACTAACAAGGTTTTGATGATTACATAAACCCTGCCAACTCTGGTCATTTCCTCTAGCAGTTGCCTGAAGCCAGATATACAACGTCCAACTCCAACAAACTACAACCATCTTCAAACATCGAAATTCTGAGAGATACCAGGCATTATAATAATAACCCGTTAAACGTTTATCACAAAGGAAGAGATAAGGTTGTTAGGTTGGTTAGAACAAAACAAACGGCCCTTTGGAGCTAACGAAAGCAAACATATTATTACTCTGCGGTCAACTTTATAATAACGGAATGTGCTTTCTGCTTTCGGTTCCTCAATTTCCGCCCACGGCCAAGGGGCAGTCAGGGGGCGGTGGGCGGCCGGCGTGATCTTAATGTCGCCATTGTTCTTCAATTTATGTTCAACAGCCACTAAATGCCGGCGTTTTCCGCGTCTCGCTTCCTCTCAGCGCGTGCGCAATTAATGGGGTTGAGCTTTTGCGACCCCTCATAGAACTCGCTGACCCGTCAATCAAATAATACTGTTTCTGCTCTTCTGGCGTCGAACTCATCTCATTTATCTACCGTACTCTTGTTATCGTCTGACGTTAACATTTAATCAGGTCTTGAAAACACAATTTTGTATTTCACGGGTAGATGGAATATCTTACAGATGAAAAGAAATAGATGCTTATCTAATGCGTGTATCGTGTTAATTGGTCAAGTAATGGAAATTTCTTGCGTTTGAATATCTAAAAGGCAAATTTTATTGATATTGCCATTGGTTCTGTTGTTTTATTTGATTTTTTTTTTATTATTTCGACAATTATTTTCTTACTAGCGCAGACCCGTGAAAAATCGGGGTATTATTATAATTGTAGGATTAGCTGAAAATATTTGCCTCAGGATCGTTTGCCTTTCAAAAATAAATCTTAATAAATAGAAAAATTCAGCCTGATTATTTTTGAAAAGTAGTCGACCGATATCGCTTAAAATTTCTAATTTTGTTTCTTATCAGTGCCATGAGTGCTTTTAGGGAGGGGTTTGATATTATAGAATAGGTCGGGCACGTCCAGTCGGCGTAATGTAGTTTTTTTAACCGTAACATTGTGGTATACAGTAGCGAATGGTGGAAGAAGTCAGAGACGCCTGATAAAGACATTAGCAATAGCGAAGTATTCCCTGGTTCACTGGTATTTATATATTTGTGTTAACAAATTAGAGAGACGTCAGAAATTTATTTTTATTTAGTTGTGAATAATAACGATATTTGTCAAAAATGTAAAGAAAACATTTAAAATATAGAATTATTATTAAAAAATAGATTCATTTTGGTACCTACGTTTTTGATTGTGTTGTTTACATTAATTTATAGTAATCAGTCCCAATTTTGAAAAATTAAATATAGTTGAACGCGTATAATTTTGCGTACTACGCAGGTATATATCACATTACTTCACGCATGCACCGATACAACTACAACGGAGTTTAGTATGTTTGATAATTTTCAATAACTCAGCAAAATGACAATTTAATACACTTAAAAAAAAAAGTCATGAAAAGTGATGAAAAAAACTGGGTTAAGTAGGTTACGTAGGTTAGGTTTATAGTTCTATTTATCCATGGCTTTTTATGACTTTATATCACCTTTTAAATATCACTGTGCTGAATTATTATGGAACCGCTAAATAGCGTACGCGTCAGCCTTCTGATTTGCCAGCTATTATGTTTATTGATGCTATAAAACATATTAAGTATAAAATCCTGTATTTACGATTTCCCACAGCAATGGTTCTTTGATGAATTTAAGTATTCACTTCCTCAATAAAATACCATTCAAATGTAATAGAACAGATTGATTCTGAGTTATCATGTTAGTACTTAAAAAATAAAAGACGAGATGCGACGGATAAGTAGGTACTTAACTCCTGGATAGTTTTGCAGCGCTAAATATAAGCGCGGATTTCATCGGTGCTACTACTTTCCCAAAGCAACTAACATTTATTAACAAACATTTACTACTAGTTCTTATAAAAATATACAAGAAGGTCATTCCGTGCGCGCTTTCGTATGTTGCCTTGTCGTGTTCCTAATAACGACGCGATGCAGCGCGTAGTAGGGGAGAACTACGCTCGTTGGGATTCGGAAAATGCGGTGGAAATCCGCACAACCGCGGCAAATCCGGCCTAAGTACCGCGGTACGGTCGGAACCATGTCGGAACAGATCTTACACGTCAGCATCAATTAAATTAATGTTAAGTTTGCCGTAAAGCTTCGCAGAAGTGCGCCTCGGCTTGGATTCCAGTGCAGAACGGCGAGATGAGCTTTCCCACGTTTCCACTATTTTATTGGTAGGCGAGTAATAATTTCAGATGGCGGTCACACTTGACTTTAATAATAATTCTCTATGCTTCTGTCGCATAAACTGGACTTCTCGCTACGTTTCGCATATTATTATTCCGGTAATTCAGATTAATAGCAGTTTTACATCAAAATAATCCCGATATTTATGATATTTTTGCACGTCATTAAACCATGCCTCATATTAAACACATTCTATGCGGTAATAATACTATACATGATCTCCGGGGATAAAGTGCACTTACTTCTGGAGGTGATTCTACATGACTGTAGGTGTAAAAAAGATATAATTTTTTTTCCGAAAATTCAGACTTTTTTTCCATACAAAAAGACACACCTATTAAAAATCGTTAGTGTGAAGTACCAACTTAACAAGATAAATTCGCTATGAGCTAGGCGATAATGAGTGTGGTAACGTTACACATTTGTGACTGGCCCGTATCCACGGAAACCGCATGTAAACAATAACATAAGATCGAATGTTTGACATTTACAATGTGCTACAAATTCGTATGTTTTAAACCGAATAAAAAAAAACTGCACCAAATCAACAACATTTAGGTACACGTTTTATTCCCGTCGTGCAGCGCGTACTTTTCCATCATGCGCATATTGTGCGTAGCCCGTAAACATCATGAATTTCTGCCCGTTCTTCGTTCTTCAAAGCTTGGTATTGTCATAGTAATTAAATAACAAAATTACGCACAAAAGGAACACAGTTTTAACAGTTAAGTACTCGTAAGCCTAAAGCCAAATAAACACATTGTTAAAAGAAAGTATTTTAGGAGAAAACACGCACTGAATAAAAATGTTATTTTAAGTAAGTGTCAATAAATACACACTAGATAAAGACACAATAAATTAACAAGTTTTGACTGTAAAAGTTTTTAAAGTCAAACATTGCTTATTGAAACTCGTAGCATTTAAATGCAACACTGACTGAAGCGGGTCGGTAGATTTGGCAACAAAGCGAAATAATAATGGTAAATATTTACCTACGACTACCGTTTTTAACACGCATTTAAAAATTAACAATCATTTGATTCATCCTAATGACAATAAACAACAACTTTTTGGTCGTAGGTAAATAATTACCACTAAAAGTTATTCATCTTTTTTACTTGCACCATCATGTAAAATCACATCCCGAAATTAGTGCACTTTACCCCGGACACCCTGTTTATCTTTTCGTTCTTCGACATGATGAATTTCGGGTGTTTTGTGTAATGTTTAGGCCGGCACGTGTGTAATTTAATCCTCAAACAAAAGTGTTCCGTCCATTTGTATATTTACTGGGGCATTGAATTCTTTGTAAGCATTATCCACGTGTAATATTTAGCCAACGGTGTGCGTAGTGAAATAATTGATTATTTCCAGCTGTCATAACGGGCCACAATGGGCTTAGGCCTATACACCTGACTCTCTGCAAACATCGTATACCTGAGCCAGAACTGTGCCACATCAGATGTGTAGATTCTATCTATCTACCCGGGCATTGGGTACTGTAGACTGGGTGAAGGGCCAATACAACCGTTCCGCTCAAATAACCTTCTCGATGCGATTGACAGATTGATGTCTATAATATTACACACATAACTCGTGATACCATACGATTGGAGCTAATTGTTGCGTCGTTCTGTATTTTTTTTAACCTTACTTCTCTCACGGAGTCAGATGTCACATAATTATTCTCTATATGGATTATTCTTTATTCCGTCTCGCTGGATTTGTTGGGATGTAACCTTAGGCAATCTGTTACTTTTAATATCTGATTTTATAAGGCAATACAGCTTGATCAAAATGGTTAATTTATTAATTTATTACAATAAATTTTGCGGCGTCTTTGAGGTAACTGACTTATTTTGGTTCTTATTTGTATAATTAGTATAATTGTTACATATTTACAAGCAAATTCATAGAAATACTGAATATCAATGTGTGTTGGCTCTATAAATACTTATTTGAGATCTGCTTTATTCGGAGTATTGAACTTGCATGAGTACCTACTGGTATCACATATTATGAACCCGTGAATTTGAACGGTAAATTTATTTCATTCATCCGTCCATTATAATCGATTCACATTCATTCCAAATTGGAATGGAATTAAGCTTTGTACATTGTTCAGGTAACGAATTTTACATTTCCCGAGGTGGGGTCGCAGATGATCATGAAATGCATTCCATTAGAGCGCTTCAAGCTTCGTGTTCGTCGTCTTGTTGGTTCTTGGCATGTTCTTGGTAACGTTTGTAAATTGCTAATATCGCCACCGACCTGTGTTGTGTACTATGTTGGTAGGTACTATTTGTATGTAGGTCTTGCATACTAATGAACACTCCTAAGGCGGGCTACTGCATATTCCGCGTTGGACATTAAAATATACCTTAATCATACAGAACCTACACATGATTGAGATTCAAATTATAATTTGATTCGAAGAGTAGGTACTTATTCAAAGAATTTAATGTTTAGGTAACCTAAATCTAATTTGAGAGAGTACGTTGTAGTAAAAAGTTAATGCAACATTTTTTGTGCATCTAAATATTACTTATTCTATATATACTATTTTGCGATAATGTTCTGTGTAGTAATGGGATTTTCAGTTTATTTGTATTTTTGATTTATTTGTATTTTCTCTCTTGTTGCAGGTGAGTACCAACCTAATTCGTGTTTTAAACACTCGTGCTTGGCTGTATATGGACTTGGTCGGTAAGCGAATTATTGACAAACATTCCGATGGGTGCCTCGATCATAACCACTTGTATTTGTAGTGGATTATCTAACCATCGACGGAATGGAGATTTGAACACGTTCAATTCAACGCCAGTAAACACAGGATCTGTCCCGCGATGCACTCATACAGAACACATGAATTTATCGTTCACAAAACGATAAATCACACATATCGACAGTATCACGAGTCACGAAACGTTGCGTTACACCGTTTTCTGGTTGACAATAATAATAATTTGCTTGCGATCGTAACTTTTCAGGCACATTCCTAATGTTGGCACTTTGCACTTGTACGTACTTAGCAGAACGTCAGCACTTTGCACTTTACAACTATCTCGGCTACGTGTCCCGTGGTTCCAGTACCACGTAACTGATGCTATCTGAGGAAAGCGTTGAGCCTCCGTAGATCAGATCAGCCCGGCTTCAGAGACATTTTTTTAAAAAACCCCGCACGTGCGTGATGGTTATCCCAGACGAGACGAACCTAACTCACATCTTCCGGCATTCTTGTACTCTGGTTAAATCTTTTATGATCCACCAGAATCGTAAACTCACAGAGATTTCTACCGCATTTCTAGCTTTCTAAAATTACTAATTGCAAAGACATTCGCTCAAATTGCCAATTATTTACATATTCTGCGAATGTTTACTGAAAGAAATCATTACGCGTTTTTTCAACATCGTGTACTGAGGCACACTGAAGCAAAAAATGAATACATTGTTTACGAAATACCTCCTTGTTATGAATAGAAATATTACAATGTTGCACAAAGGCATTGTGAAACTATTACTTTATTAATGTGGCATACGGATGCGCAGGTTGTTGTCTAAACTGTTTGTTCAATAAATATCATATATTTACTGCTCCGCCATCCAGGAAGATGCATTGCAGTTCCTTAATGTTATTTTTTAAACTATAGCGTACTCGGATATTATTGAAGATTTCCACGGGAAATACAATTCGAAAACCAAATCGCATAATCTTTTAAAGTATTTAAACAAAATGTTTTTTGCTCTATTCGGAAAATCTGATTCTAAGATAAATACGTTTTTTTATATTCTGATAACACGTTTATTCTTGTATCAGTGATACCGAGGATTTAAATTTTTTTTTAGCGAGCAGATAGACACAATAATATACATAGATCTATAAGCAGTAGTTCTGTGAACAATAGACCTCGCGTCCAAAAAAGTATGTTTCAATTTTTTTCTTATTTAATAAATCAAAAAGAAAATTTCCTCTTAAATCATAAGATTTATAAGTAGGTAATTAAACACCTGCCTACTTAATTGCAAAGCATACATTTTTTACTTTACAATTTCTCCAATAAAATGTCACCCTCTCAATGACATTTTATTTAAAATTTACTTCAGGCGGCAGATACCATAATATTGATTATTCCGATTTGATAGCTAGTAGTACCTAGTAACCACAATTGTGATACTACAATAAAAAGTGTCCAACACTGCCACCATCTTGAACCGGAACGCGTGAGAAAAAATTATAAACAGATGAAATTCAAAATTGTCCAGTTAAAAAAGACTTCAGTGCCCTCAGTCAAAAGGAGATTTCGCCTGCATTACAAAATATTTCTCAATGAAAATGTAGCAAACTAAGTTGGACCAGAAAAAATAACAACATCGTATATTTATGGCTAGCTATAAAATTAAGTTATTGGTTGGATGTAGAGAGATTAAATGCTATCAGCATATAAACTTTATGTAGATAGTACCTAACTTTAATTATTTACGTAAATAATTAAATTTCTAACCTACTATGTAGGTAAGTACATATCCTTTTACTATGTGCTTCTAATCCGAGAAGTTTAATTAAAATAGAACAGTTAGTGCATGACATGGCATGCCTGTGATAAATAAGCGAATTGCATGTTTCTTATTTTATGTTTGGGTAATAGAGAACCTCGTCAAATAAACATATTAGATCAGTAGCCGGGAAAGGATACAAGTAACTATAACTTACACTGTGATGTAGCCTGCATAGAGAATAGGGACTCGTAATCTCGTAAAATAAGACCATCAGTGACTGAACTGGCGACTAATCACCCAGCTTCCACATCCCTCAATTAAAGTATCTCGTCTTCTCGGAGACTGGGGGGCAGGATCGGACTGTCTCCCAAAACAAAATAAAAGCTCCTTTCATGAAAATACGTTTTGCACAATCGTCTCTCCTAATAACTTAGTACTTACCTATGTTTCTCGAACCCCAACATTTGCAAAATTGTATTGTATATGATTACTTTATTCCGAATGATTTCACACATGCTGCTAAAAGTGACTCACCGATGAAAGATAAGTACGAGTGTTTGCATGACGACTCTAAAGAAGCATATCAAAATATTTTAAAATTTCTATAAAGTAATTAAAATCGATGAAAAAACTAACCTAACCTTACGTAACTTATTTACTTATTGTCATTTAATGTTAATATGTAAACATTAATTTATGTATTGACGTCTTGTCTCGATACAGGTTTATCCTAGTGAGCCAGACATCGAAAAAAAACTCTGTAAAAAAACTTTATATTGTTAATAAAAAAAAACAAATAAAAAATAAAAAATCTAGTTTGTTTTTCAAAAATTTTCATGATTTTATATCACCTTAAAATGTGTTGCCTCGTTACTGTGTTGAGTTATCCGGTCATCATATTATATTATTCTAGCTGAAGTGTACCCGGTTGTGAATGATGTGGAGGAAATTTTTGGGATTTTGAATTCTATGATAAACATCGACTTTTCTCTACTATCTATAAATATAATATGCATATGCCTTCATCGTATTATCCAAAATCTTAAGTATCCATCCTATATAATTAGATATTTTTTTCTGCAATGCAAGGTTAAGTTATGTGAAAATTCTTCCTGTGCAGAGTCTACTTAACTCTTAAACCCTACCTGGGGTACTAGAGTACCCCCCTGGTGTTTAAAATATCAACAATTTTAACAATATTGCACTGTTGCAAAAATCGCTCTACCTAATCTACTCTCGATAATTGGCGCGTAAGTACGTCAGAAAGCCGTGACCGCCCGGCAAGTGCAGTCGCGTCCACATGTGTTCAGGGGTACCCCAGTACCCCGTGGTAGGAATAGTGTTACTTCTTCCTTCCAGTTATACTTGAATTACTGAAGTTGTTTTTCGACATCTTTCTGGTAAGTTTACACATTATTTATGATTTAATTTATTTTGTGATAATGGTTAGGTAACAGTGTTGATAGGGAGGGCCTGCGCCCAATAACGAGACATTCATGGACTAATAATGTGTTATGAATGTAATGACAGTGTATGCAGTGTAATGAGATATGACAATTAACAATTGGATCACGTCTATACCCACAGCCAAGAAATTACTCGAAAAAGGGATAACATTAGTTGGAACTGTAATGAAAAATAAACGAGAAATTCCTCCGGTTTTCTTGGACACTAAAAATCGAGAGAGATGCACATCAATGTTTGCCTACGATGGACCTCTCACACTTTTGTCGTATTGTCCTCTGGAGTCAGCTAAAAAGAAAGTTGTAATCATGCTGTCCACCATGCATGACATCCCTGACAAGGATAATGAAGTGGACCTTCCAGAAATAATACATTTCTATAATAAAACCAAATGCGGAGTGGATGTGTTCAACCAACTTTGTAAGAAGTACTCGACATCCAGGAAGACCAAAAGGTGGCCCATGTATCCCTTCTACGGGTTGCTAAATGCTGTTGTTGTCAACTCTTGGGTCTTATTCAAGCTGTCAACTAACATTGATAAAGAGAAAATCACCAAGCGGCGTGAATTTCTAAGAGTTTGACAATGGCACTCATAAAGCCTCATATGAGAGCAAAATTACAAAGGCCAAGTTTACCCCGGGATTTCAGAGAAACTATACGTGCAATCTTGAATATTTATATTGAAGATCATAGGCCGGTCCCTGATAATCCCAAACCTGGTCGCTGATGCTTTTGTCCGCGCATATAGGACATAAAATCTTGATCTGTCTGTAACACTTGTCGCCGCCATATTTGTGCTGAGCATCTTTACAAAATCAGTCCTTCATGTAAAGGCAAATATGTCTATTAGTTTTTATTAATAAATTTTATTGTCTTTTCATATTACTTTGCCATAATAAAAATAATATTCAAAGAAATATCAAAAACTTATATTTTTTTATTTTTTTTTGCGCGGGGTACTTCAGTACCCCGTGGTAGGAATAATTACATTCCCAGAGTGGTAGGGTTTAAGAGTTAATGTAGTTGTTCCGTAAAATAAACATTAATTTTACTATTTTTATTTTTTGAGAAACTGCACAAGAGTTCAAGCTGCTCCCAACCGTCTGGAGCCAGTAAGACTATGGCATCTCCAATCTGGGAATTGTGAGGCTGAAGGTAGGAGGTAGGGGAAGAGGAAGGGGGAAGAACCTGGCTATTTAGATATAGTCACCAAACACGGCCAATTTTAAATGAGTCGATTGTGAAATAACACAAATTAATCAAATAAAATTTACTTGCGCACGCCGGGATTGGAAGCCGCGACCTCCAGCTTGCTAACCGAGAGCCCTACCCCTCGACCACGGAGACAGTCAATTAATGAATACTCTTTCAGGGTATTCAGTTATTCAGAACTGGAACATTTCCTTTGATCTTGGGTAGTATGTAGAAAATCCTTTACAGTGTTGTTGTAGGCGTTTGAGCCATTTCTCTTTGGGTTAAAAGGGGCAAGTAGCCAAATCCACCACTGACTGTTCCTTCCTCTAGCAAAGTGGACATGCTGTATGATAATCACCATTATAATGTTTGCGTAGCGTTCTCTCACAATTCCTGGATAATACTTGTTGGTTTACGACTTTCCGGCCGGTGGGAGGCTAACTCCTGCCTCCCTGATACCAATAATAACTAGTTTCTCCTCCATGGTTAACTGGATCCAATTCCTGCCAGCAAATGGAATATCTATTTCCAATTAACATTCATAAGGATTTTTGTTTTAAATTGCCATCTATTTCAGTTGCTATAAAATAATAATAATAAGCGTTTTATAATCTTCCTTTTTTGTAACAAATAGATATAATGATATGCTCATTGGGATTTCTCATGCTAAGGATTTCATTTACATATTATTTAAATTTAGTAGCTTGGATAATAGTAATTATAAATATATTAAATAATGCTTTTCTGAAATAATTATAAATATAGGTATGGCGTTTTTTTGTTCTGTTGGGTGTTTTCTGTTTCAGTCCGTATTTCGGTGTCAGTATATTATTTATTTCTGCTCTCCCTAAGTTTCATATCCAGCTTTTTATATGAGATTAACATGTTTGTGCTCGCAAAACTAGAAAAGTAGGCGACCGATATCGCTGAAAATTTCAAAGTTTTTTGTTTTTAGTGCCAGGAGTGTTAATATAGTGTATTGAATGGTAGAGGAAGTCAGTGACGCCCTAGAAATACTTATCGCAATATCTCTGCACTGGAATGAGATACAGAGTCAAATTACAGTACATGTAATGTCGTTTTTTTACAGTAACATCGTACAGTAGTGAATGGTGAAAGAAATCGGAGACGCCCGAGAAAGATATTAACAATAGCGAAGCATTGCGGGGTCTACTAGTATAAAATGATAAACATGACGATCGTGGTTATGAATGTAACGTGCGTTAAATTTTAATTTAATCTGAGTAATTAGCTACATCCGTTAACATCGTTCTGCAATAAAGATGGCTTGTTTCAAAAAATTCGAACAATTCACCAAATTTCAACGTTCATTTTTGGCTTCTGTGAAAGTCCTATTCAAGTTCTGTTATTATATCATTATAGGCTAGTTACTTGATAGAACAGAAATAATACCAGGATTTGAAAAAATCTTCCACAGAACTTGAAAATTCACTTTGAATTTAGAAGAATTGTTTGAATTCTCCGAAACAACGCGTCCTTAGTGTTTGCATAGATTTAATTTTGAATTATTTAAGTTACCGCTAATAACTTTTTTAAGCAAAATAGATAAGAGCTAAAAGCGGAATAGGAACGGAAGTTATGCTCTTCATTTTAATGCTTTTTACGCGCTTCACTAAAATATTTTAATTTTTAACGAGCAGTTAAGTAGTTGCTCTAGAAACCCATCATCCACCTGCCTTCCGACCTCCTGATTTAATTTTTGCTTTTATTATAAATAGGTCTCTTTAATAATATTAATCTTATTACATCTCCCTCAATTTATTCTTCAAGGAGATAAATACGTGGAATCGGATGATGGCAATTCTCATGGCTCTGGAACTCGAGGTATTGAACCGAGATGGTGACATTCGCTAGAAGATAAATAACTTATTTTTTATGTGAATACCGCACAAGCGTCCCAACTGCTCCCAACCGTCTGGAACCAGTGAGACTGGGAAAAGGAAGGTGGGACAGTACCTGGCTATTCAGATCTGGTCACCAAACTCGGCTGAAGCCATTTTAAGCAACATTAAAATTCTGAATGGTGGTCTTACGTCAGGGCCATCCTGAGAGTATCTTCCACTCTGGAACGTGCCGCAAGTATACTAAACAGAGATTCTAAAATATATTTTATTTTTGTTATTAAAAATGTGGATTTACCTATGACAAATGGACGGCCTCCGTGGTCGAGTGGTAAGGCTCTCGACCAGCAAGCCGAAGGAGGCGGGTTCGAATCCCGGCGTACGCAAGTAAATTTTATTTGATTAATTTGTGTTATTTCACAATTTCCAGACGGTTGGGAGCAGTTAGGACTCTTGTCCGGTATTCATACTTAAAAAAATTGATGATGCAAAATAAATTCTGAAAACCTATTCCGAATGTTAATTAATTCCGTTATACCAACGCAGATTTAAATAGATTTGAAGTTAATATTATAATTTACTTTCGTTGTTGTGTCATAGATTATAGTGAAATTAGTTCCAAATCAAAATAACGTAAAATGCCGCTCGACGGTTATGAATTCTCTTGTATGGCATATCGATTTATTCAATATTCCAATATGACGAAAAAAGTTGTTAAATAGAGAGTTACATTCTGATTCATTTTCTTTTGCGCCCGTGCCTTCAATTCCCTTAACAGATTTCCTTTCCCAAGCAGAATGCGTACTGCCTTGCTCTGTTGCGTTGGTTTACTCTCCGTCACTTTACTCGCGGTCGTTCAAAGGAACTCCATAGCTAAAAATGCTAACAAGTATACGGCCATTGAAGAACGCAATGGTGTTCTTATTGAATAAGCAAATGGTTCGCGGGTATGGCCGGCCGTCTTCTCATACACCTTGTCCCGCCATCAGCGCGTATTGTGGAATTATGATGTTGCTTTCGTTCAGGGACGCGCCAAGCTAATGAGCGCCTTGGTGCAAATATTATCAACGGTAACCCTCAGTATGATCCTGCCGCTAGGAGCTCCGAAGCAACATGTGTACGCTGTGATTTTGTTCTATTTGCCGATGATCTCAAGATTTACCGCAAAATTTCCACTGATTCTGATCATGTTAAGCTTCAAGAAGACCTTTTCACACTAAATAGCTGGTGCATTCAAAACGATATGTTTTTAAATATTGAAAAATGTTACATTATTACTTTTACTCGTAACAGAAAACGAAAGGATTTTGCATATTCCATTAATAATGTACGATTAAATGCAGTCACCACTATAAGAGATCTAGGAATCACTCTTGATTCAAAGTTTATGTTTGATGTACACATAAATGATATTATAAGTAAATCAATGAAAATGATTGGATTCATTCATAGAATATCGAAACCATTTAAATACCCCCAATCCATTATAACATTATACAACTCGTTGGTCAGAAGCAAATTGGGAACCCACATTATATAAAATATTCTAAAACTATTGAATCTGTGCAAAAAAAATCATATAAACTTGGATTAAATGCCTCACTCAAATCTTACGTCTACTAAACTTCAAGTTTACGACATTGGAAAAAAGAAGACAATTTGCAGACTTAATATGTTTATATAAAATTATTCATGATAAACTTCTTACCACTTATTGTCTGAGCAATATTCATATTAAAGTCCCTAATAGACATAATTTAAGGAGCCAAAATATATTCCATATTGATATATTTAATAACAATATTGCATATTTCAATCCACTATCTAGAATGTGTCGTCTGTACAATAGAGTTGAATGCGACCTTATAGATATATTCGCAAACAGTCTCGCATATTTTAAAAAACAAATCAACCATCTTCTACCATGATATGTTATGGAGAACAGTTAAGAGATATAATTGCTTTATTATTTTCTTTACTTTTCTTCCTTATCCTTTCTCTGTACATTTACTATATTGTATCTTTCATACTTAATATTCATGTTTTATATTTCCTTTTAATTATTATTATATTTGTATTTTTTTTCTTTCACTACTAGCATCTCCGCCTAATATCAACTAAACCTTGTTTACGCATGCTGTGAACATTTTTAATTGGGGTGTTAATATCTGTGCACATTCCCACCGAAATAATATAAATGTAATAGTTGTTAACACTCTGTAAATGTTTCAAACAATAAATAAATAAATAAACATACATTTCTGCTTTATTTGGCGTTTATGACAAATAAATTACAATAAAGCGGTCGTCATCGGGACTTCTTCTGTTCGATGGTCACCCTGTTGTAAATAAACCCAAGTATCGTCCTATCGCGTCGCTGAGAGTTACGTTGTATTTTTTTCTTTCTGTTAGATACTTTCTTTCATTTATGAGATAAAAGCTGTACCCCGCCACGAGTAGCTGTCTGTGGAGATGGAGAAACAATAGCGGTTCTTGATTTTACGTTTAAAAGACGGCGCTGTTTTTTTGAAATGTTTGTCCAACAGATGGTGCTGTTTTTTTAAGAAAAAAGTTTTTACGTGACATCTATATAACATAGGTATATAAAAACATACGAGTATTCGAATCCAACGTTGTGTCAAGCAAACGGTGAAGAACTTTCAAAGATTTAAGATTTTAAACAAAGGGAACATTTTTAATTATACTATAGATAGATATGGAGTGGTTATGCCAGCTTTAATACGCAATAGGAGTGGGGTACGAGAACAACTATATGGTCGGACGAGCGGCAGTCCATCCTTTGGTCTGGGGATTTAAACTGATTAAGAGGTACCATAAAAATAATAAAGTATTTAGATTACTAGTAAAAATAAATGTTGCGTTTCATAACATCTTTTTAAACCTTTCAAAAATGTAAATAAAATATGGTTTCTCAAATAAATAAAAATTGTGATTAATTTCGCAAAATGGCGTTCGCCAGACAGCGCTCACTGGCGTGCACCAGACGACTTGGCGTCTATGGTTGGAGCAGCCCTGCTTTCAAGATAGAATAACTGGATTAATAACTCCCTCCTGCTGCATCAGGAACGCGCTTGCGACCGATTTGTTGCCCATCTTCAGCAGCACTACACTTTTACATTAGATTTTATTGAGTTACAGTTGAACGCACCTAAATGATGTGATTTGATGCATTTTTGTGGAGTCCCGACTATCGGCCTTTTTAGAAATTTAATTCCAGACAAAAAGCCCTGAGGAAAATAATTCCCTCTGGGCCTACGTCATCTTAGCGGAAATAGGAAGTTATGAGAAGGAAAGGTATTAGGGTATATTACTTGTAGATTAAACTAGAAGGAACTAGTGGAAAAAGTGTTGGAATTTCGAAAAAAAGTTATTTATCATGTACAATCACCCCCAGAAGTTAGTGCACTTTACCCCCGGATACCCTGTATAGTAAACTTGTGGCACGAACCAGAGTGGAAGATACTCTCAGTATCGCCTTGGTGTAAGACCACCATGCAGTATTGAAACGTTGCTTGAAATCTTCCATTCTGGTTCGTGCCACAAGTATACTATACCAATAATAAACATTCAACATAAACATTAAATAAAAATAAAATTAATTAATAAAATTTAAATGAATTTAAATTTTATTAAATTAATTAAACAAAAAATAAAAATAAAATTAATCAATAAAATTTAAATGAATTTAAATTTTATTAAATTAATTAAACAAACAATAAAAAATAAACAAACACTACCAAAATTTACGGTAAGACCTCGAAAAAAATACGTTGTACATATAGGTTCGTGTATATTATCAGATTAACTTTTTTTTTTAAATTCATTATTGAGGGCTTATGGACACAATAATATATAAGTGTAATAATTTATCGGTCCATTAGGGAATTATTAGCAATATCCACATTTTTATGTATGTTACTAAAAACAATAATAGTTTTTATTAAACTTTATTGGTTTATTTATAACCTCGTGTGTCGGCTTCAGATTAGTAGTAACGTACTGCTATTTCTTATATCATGTTTTTATATGATTTAATGAGTTCAAATTCCATCGAAACGTAATTAAAGTCATTAATTTTTTGTTATGTACGTAATATGTTATGTTTGCCTCTACCTTGCAATTTCAGTTCGAGTTCACAATGTCTTCTTGATCTACAACTGCAATAAATAAAATGAAAACATTCCGATTGCGAAACTTGGGAATCGGAGCGATTTGTATTTTAATAATTAACTGGAATTTCTTATACTTTTCAGCCTTGGACTATTTAAATAAATACGTTATGTCAAAATATTAATCACCGAACTTGTTCAAGGTTTTGCCGTGTTCGTTTATGTTGGCAATTCTGTGAAGTTTATTATTTTTCTTATCAGGTTAATTAAAAGAAAGGCTCATTTTATTTCATTCGGAAATATTAAGCTCGTTTGTCTTTTGGACTACATTTTAAAACAATACTATAAGCTTATTGTTAGAGCAAGGGCCAAACCAGAATGGGTTAAATTAAAAATAAATCCATTTGAACTTCGAATTTGTTTTCTTCAGGGAATTAATAAATAAACAAATGAACGAAATAATCTATTTGAACTTCGAATTTGTTTTCTTCAGGGAATGAATAAATAAACAAATGAACGAAATAATCTATTTGAACTTCGAATTTGTTTTCTTCAGGGAATGAATAAATAAACAAATGAACGAAATAGAATCTTGGAAGTGGAAATTAACCCACTTCCCGACATCCGATCGCTCTGAAACTCGGCAGATAGCCTCGTTGTCGAAGACAATACATTATATTGGTGGCACTAATGCGCACACATACGCATTTCTCTGAAATTGGATGACATTATTAACACTTTATTCACACAACAGTTAATATATGAAATAAATTTCGGTACCATCCATTTAGGATTTGTCTAAGTGATTGTTTCGATTCAATCATTTAAGTCAGTCCCTGGGGAAGAAAGGTTCAATCCTCAGTCAAACAAAATAATATGTATTCCCCACATTTTGTGACTGGGCTCTTAGTTGTAGGTATCCAAGCTCATACCAACGCAATAATTTATTTAAAGGCTTATTTATATTCATAGAAGGTTTGCTGTATGCCCGACCGTTGAAATTTTCAAAGCTACTTGGGTTTTCACGTTGGCATCGTTCCCTTGCAAGATATTATTATTACGAGAATAATATTTATGAAGAGTAATCCTATTGTAGTACTCGTAAAAAAGTTAATATAGATAAGTAACGAGTGCTTGTTTTATGATCCCCATTTAATCGACGGTGGATAATCATGAACTGAAGTGTTGTAAGCTTTTATATAGCTGTGTTTTATATTTTTTATATTTAACATTTTATGTGTGAGTAATATGTAGCTCCCCTTTATATTACGCATGCCATACAACATACAACCGTTTAAAAATTATTACCACCACAAATAACTGCGTTGCACTCGCTTGCGTTTACCCTAATACATACTGCAACACAAACGTATTTAGAGACTTGATTTTTTATCATCGGCTTAAGTATTTTCTTTAAACCTCTCCCTCGTATTTTTTACTCTTATATTATCTTGCTTGGTTTAACATTATTTCATTTACGGTAGGCCTCGTAGCCATTCTAAATAAACCTAGATCCTTTATGATAGATAGATTGTGGGCTCGATTTGAGTTTCTTTTTTATGTGAATACCGCACGAGAGTGCCAACTGCTCCCAACCGTATGGAGCTAGTGAGACTATGGCATCCCCAATCGGGGTATGTTGTGAGGCTGAAGGTAGTGGGGAGGGGAAAGAGATGGGGAAGAGGAATGTTTGAGAGTAACTAGCTATCAAGATTTTTTTATTTTTTTATTTATTACAGGTAAATTATTTATTATCATCGGCTTAAGTATTTTCTTTAAACCTCTCCCTCGTATTTTTTACTCTTATATTATCTTGCTTGGTTTAACATTATTTCATTTACGGTAGGCCTCGTAGCCATTCTAAATAAACCTAGATCCTTTATGATAGATAGATTGTGGGCTCGATTTGAGTTTCTTTTTTATGTGAATACCGCACGAGAGTGCCAACTGCTCCCAACCGTATGGAGCTAGTGAGACTATGGCATCCCCAATCGGGGTATGTTGTGAGGCTGAAGGTAGTGGGGAGGGGAAAGAGATGGGGAAGAGGAATGTTTGAGAGTAACTAGCTATCAAGATTTTTTTATTTTTTATTTATTACAGGTAAATTATTTAACATTATAAATGATAACAATATGCAGACTTATATATATATTTTTTCGTTACTATTCTACTACTCCATAAGTTGAGCTCCAGGAGCTCGTGTTTATGGGAGGAGTATTTACCTTTAATTCTAATGATTTTTTAAACAATAATCAAAAACTTTTAATAAAAATACAAACATAATATTAACATAGGTACACAAATTAGAAAAGTGTATTTTTGAAGATAATTAAAATAATATATCCTTTTACAGATTAAGTAAGCGTGAGGAAATTAAGGGTACAATATATCATGTTAACAAACTAGAAAAATAGTTTTTTAAAATTAATATATATATTTTTTAAAGATTGAGTAAGTGTAAGAAAATTAGGGGTACCTACAATATATCATCATCCAATTATAGGGACTTAATTAACTTTTTGAATTGTTCATAATTCACAGTTTCGGTTACACTAATTTTATTTTTGGACAAAGCAGTATTTATGGTCACCAAATACTGCTAAAGCCATTTCAAGCAACGTTTCAATTCTAAATGGTGGTCCTACACCAGGGCGATACTGAGAGTATCTTCAACTTTGGAACGTGCCGCAAGTATAGGTACTATTTATTATTTTTAATTAATAAATTGAGAAATAACACAAACTCATTAAATAAAATTTACCTTTGAACCTGCGACCTTCGAATTGCTAGTCGAGAGCCGTACCCTCGACCACGCTGGCAGCCAAGCAAATGATTCAGATATCTGAAATAGTATTCCGAATTTTTATTGGTTTTGAAAGAATTTTAACTTTATTTTTTAACATTTGCCCGTATGAATTTCATCCACTCTTCGTTCTCAACTTCATTTTGTATTTCGAGGGAAAGCCCTTTGTTGTTTTTCGCTACACGTGTAATTTCGTGTAAAGATCAACAATTGATATTTAATACAAGACGTGTTATGAACGATCATCGCGACGTGCCTTATTAGACCGCGTGTTTGACAGACGTGCTCGGAGCGTGGCCGGGCTAGGGTTACATAAAAAGGGATGGACGAGACAGGTCCATATCACAGGAGATGAGTGCAGCACCGCGGTTGGACGTGGGACCGTCTCGGTAGTGGTCTCGCTGATGATGACCGCAGCTCTTTTCTGTGCTCCGGGTCGATTATCTCAATTTCCCTGTTAACCCTCGTATAAAATGACGGAATAATGAATTTTTTACATTTAATTTTTGTTCTTTATTTTCCTATTTTTTTCGCTTATTGCTAATTGGAACATTATTAAAATATATATTTTAACATGTAGTTATATCATTTTTTTGGAGATGATAAGTATTAGGTAAATCATATCTGACAAGCTATAGTAGGTGCCATTTTTTATTATTAATAGATTATAATAATAATTCTATGTTTGAAATGTGTATTTCTTTTGTTAACATTTTAGACTGATTTAAATCTTTGACAGATAATAATAATAATGATCTGAATAATGATTTTTAAAATTTGCCGACGGTGTTCATTCGAATGGTAAATTTATATATATATAATTATTTTTTTGATTGTCAATAATCTCGAGACAAACATTTTTTTGTGTGCTAGTTTATATGTTATAAAAAAAGTGATGCATTACGAAGGCTAAATTAAATATTTAGCAGTGAAGGTAGGAACTAGGAAGGGTTGTGAAAATTCGTCTTTTCTGCTGGTTTCCATTCCTTTGAATTTCTTTATCCTCCGATTCAAACGATACAAATATTGTAGCAATATTTCACCTTAGACTGCCCTGACACTATAAATTTTCTATCTTTACACCAAAATATACTAGACGGAATATTTTATTCTACAACAATAACTTCCCTACGAATTCTGTGTTAGAAAGAATACATAGGTTGGGCAATGAACTAAGTGATGTCGCTGACATATTTAATTTAAACTTCAATACATTTAAAGCCAAATTAGTCCACCACTTTTTAAATGTAAATAATGAATGAGAAATCATGATATTTTATTTCGATTTTCTAATGTTTGTTTTATACTGTTGTTAAAAATGAAATTTGTAATTGTTATGTACTTAAAAGCCCAATAGGGCGTCAACAAATAAATAAATAAATATTTACCTTAGACAAATCACCTCCACCACCGACGCTTCCTCTTACCACCTCCGCTTCCTTCAACCTCCAAACATTTCATAGACTATATTCAACACAAAGAATCATCTAGCCTAAAAAGTATCACTGTGTATTAGAATTATTTATTTTATTATCAGCAAATCACTTCAATTCCTTCTCCATTCCACATTATTTTTCTAACAAAACGCTAAGTAATTTCTATTGATAAATTTTCAGTACTTATTAGGCGATTAGCGATTATGATCCCTATTGCTAATTAATTATCTGCCATAAATCCAGGATGTTATACCGAAGGTCTGTAAGGGTTAACTCCTATTCAACGTGGTATTAAATTCCCATGCACCATTATGATAACATCTCAAGCATACGGAAATCATCTAACACTCGGTACATCATATCAGTTTACAGTGGTAATGAGGCAATAAGTATTTCTCATCCAGACAAGAATTATTATTGATTTATTACTTCACTTAAATTCTGATTTTAAACCGTAGATTACTGCTTGTATTCAAAATTATCCTATTGTACGGTACACACTGTAATTAAAATTTCTGCCTCTCGTTCCTTATGTCCCAACTGCCCGGTTCCAGTCTATGACATCCCCAATTTTTGATGCCAAAGAAATGTGCTGGAAAGTACCTATCCGCCTCTTCATATTATGAATAATTTCCCTAATTACTGCAATTACTTGTGAATAAATCGGCAATATTTTACTTTTCTCCCTGAATGCAACTAAACGGGGTAAATAATTTTGAATTATTTAGTATAATTGGCCCTAACAGCTTCAAATTTGGCCGAAGCGATCTAAAGTAAAAATCTTAAAAAATGACCGTTTTTTCGAAAATCTCACAATTCTACTCCAATATTACCTAAGTTTTTTTAAGTTCTAACAACTCTGTACCAATATGCGTGTTTTATAAAAAATTTATTCTCATTATGTACCAATTTTGTCGGTTTATTTCAAATTCTTACAATTATATGTCTCCCATTTACATCCCTGATTCCTGTTCCATTCCGTTTCGGCAGACGCTACCGGCGCGCGCGGCGGAGCGGAGTCCCGATTCACCTCGCCCTCGCCAAGTCCGCCGGTATTTTATCCCCAGTACCGAGAAATCCTTTTACCAATCGAATCCTCATAATTCAGAAGGGCGATCGGCGCGATAGCTCCGCTTAGGAAGTCGCTCCGACCGGCAGCCGGGTAAATTGATAAGTAACAAGCATCACGATCGCAATTGTGCTATTTGCTATGATTGTTGGTGCAGACTGCAGACTGGACGGCACCCAACTAAGTTGATTCACCCTTCTACGAGTAGGGAGAGTTGCTGTAGAGAAATAATCAGTTCAGAACTCTTACAGTGCAAACGTTTAGTCATTAATGGACTTTTTTTAACCTTTTACGAACTCCGTGAGTGCTAGATCGGTACCTAGGCAACTTGTCTTTGGACCCAGTTCATGTACTGACGTGGACAATTAAAAAGGTATCAAAGCGTAATATATTCACCTCGTTCAGGAGTAGAAGATATTCGCGTGGCCGTAGTAAAAGACCAACGTTAAGAATCGAAGCGTTGCTTCTAGTGACTTTAGCTACCGATATACCAATGTTTAGTTATTAAATTTAGCTTCAAGATAGCCAGGTAAATCCCAAACTTACCTTCCCTCTCTCCCTCCCTGGCATTCTTACTTCAGAGGAAGCTACAAGCCAAAAATGTGTATATTCTTGGTATACCTTATATTGTAGGTAATAGGCATTAAACAAACGACAAACGGAGTCTAGAAACGTTCGATTTCAAGCACAAAACTGTTTTTTTATTTATTTTGTAAATAATTTTATAAGAAAGCAAAAAAGTTAATCAAGTGAAACTGTCACAGATAATCTTAGCTATAATACTGTATTTTCGAAAAGTTGTTTCCTTTACGCGTTCATACATTTCTATTCAAAAAATATTTTTTTTAGTAGTGTACATTTATATTTTTTATTGAGTAATTTATTTTTTTATTTGTATTCTACTCAAGCGAAACGATAGGAAAAAGTTAAATTTATGTAAAGTATATTTTTTGGTATGCATAATGTACACCAATTCGTTGTAAAGATTAATCAAAATAGTGATTTAGAATTAAGCTTCGCCTTCAGTCTTACAACATACTCGAAAATAGAGATGCTGTTGTTCAACTTCTACTGTCCCCAAGCAGATGGGACTCGCGATAATACATTTTTTAATACCTAATTTATAATATAAATGCTCTTCTGTTAGTAGAATCACACGTGGCAATCACCCCCCCCCCCCACAACCAATTATAATTACTATCTTGGTAAAATAATTCGGATTTCAAATTGTTTTTATACCGGCTCCCCGTTTTAATGAACGTTTTGGCTACCTGTAGGTAGAAAAAATAAATTTGTAATAAATTGATACAAATGACATCGGTCTTAATTGGAAATAGATGAGAGTTTCAAAATACATATCCGTTCAAATTGTTTATTGGTTTCAGTTAGTCATTTAGAGACATCTTGATAAATGCCGAGCTTTTAACATAATGTGCGCTCCATTAAAATGACCATTTCCCTCAAAAGAGCCTTAGGAAATATTGAAAGCACGTGAACAGTCCGGGCTGTATCTCGCGCGTATGTATGTATATATTACTTTGACGTTGTTCATACTTATTTTCTTACTGATTTGAAACGCTCTTGGCACTATTAGGTATTTGTGAACGTACTCAGTGGCTCAGTTAAAATATGGTTCCATTTAAGCTGTCGAATAAATCAATGAATATGTAAATTAATTTACTGATTTTACCATTCATAATAATGTACACACATTTGTTTCAGAACATTACTACTGCATTGCTCAAATGGGGGCTTTTTATTAATTGACTACATTTGTTAAGATTTCGAAAGATATCGGTGGATATTGTAATTGTGAATATTATACAGAGGCACCTAAAGGCAGCTTGCAGCAAATGTAAATTTCCCGTTCGTTGCGTTTAAAGGAACATTTCTGTTTTTACGATTTTCCTTTACAACCTTTCGAATAACTTGCGATCGTCAATTCCTAAGATATTCCGTTATTTAATTCTGTGGGCTAATACTTCAATTCATTCGTTTTTAGCATTGCATTGTATATGCTAGATACCTGCGCAGAATGAACTTCTTCTCTTCTTGTTCCCTGCTGTAAAAATCTCTGCCACAGTCGATGCCTAGTCGATGTTAGATGCCTAGGTTCTAAAATCAGTAGTGAAACCGTAAGTCAGCTTAGATACTCTGCTTACCAGCTAGTATTAAGTATGGATATGTAACCGTTTGATGATTTGCTTCATGTCGAAGTGGAATAAATTGTTTTTGATTATATCAAGATCTATTTGACGTCTCCGATTGTTTTCTCGTAACACTCACCTTTCAAATCAATAACAACTCTGTATTTCTTAACTTTTCCATAGTAAGCTTTGCCGCGTTGCCCAACTTGTGTAAATGATTACCACCATGGTTTGTAACAGATCACAGTACGTATTTCCTATTGCTTATTGCCCATTGCTGTTCACTGTTCTATGTACCATTGTGAAAGACGGCATATTCCGGTCAAAGAATGACACAACGAGTTATTACCGACCTATCTGTTTTTGTATCGGAGATATAATTTCAATCATCTATTTATTGTTTGTTCTGCTGTCGCGGTATGTGAGTTGGGAGTTATCTGATTGTCCTAGTTGGTATTATACCAGGAACCTCCAGTAAATTTATCCCACTCGTGACTGACATAGTTCATTTCGCTGGCACACTCTTCACTATCTACGGTGCTCAGAGGGCATTCTTTCCGATAATAACGCTCTGAGGAAATCGACACTTTTAGCGTTATGTTGAACTGCCACCTTTACATAACTCTCATTTTGAAATACTACAACTACGATAATATTCAACTGTGTAAAATCAGAACTTTTATTTTTAAACAAGGTAATCTAAATAGGTACCCAACATTTGAACACAGTTGGTATTTACTGTTTGAGAACGGCTCGACTGCGAGTGTTTCCCCGGCTTTTATGTTTCCTTCGTCCTTATTTGAGGCTCTTCTAAACCTAGGATTCTTCTTTTCCTTAAGAGACAGGGCCCAAACAGAAGCCCCAAAGATGACATGGGGAGTATGGTTTCCATCGTGGCCTCCTGTGTGGAGTTAATTTATATAAAATGTGTTCGAAAGTGAATACTTATTTTTGTATTGTTCATCTCTTACAATCAGAACATTTTGAAATGAGAGCGAAAACTAAAAAACTAACATCCTAGGCAAAGAGTACTCTCAAATGATGCGCGCGCTGTAATAATAGTGGATGGTTTTTATCTCGTGCTAGCGTGATCTCCTGTCCGGGAACTGGTTTCCCGCATTTGGAGTTCCAGCTCCGTCCGTTATGAGATGAGCATCTCGGGTTCAGTAGGAGACCGTGGGGCAGAAGAAGTGTTCGCGGAAAAACACACGTTGTATATGGCGATGGGCACGTCCGTTTCGCTCTCCACGGCCGCCTGTCCGCTCTCATCCGTCAGCCGGAGACAGAATGTCCGTGTTATTATTCATTCTATAACGAACACACCACACCGCACACTACACTGTCAACCGAGTAACTAGTAGAGACCAAAGTACTAGGCAAGGTTTTTCAATGTTACCATCTAAAATTCCACGTCTGGTGCGCTACCTACTCAGAAACCAAATCAAACCCAAAGTAAGCCACTGTTATAGACGTTATTCAAGTAAACTCATGTCCTAAATTTTCTAAGATAATTCGACGTTTCAACTGATAAATTGTCTGCGATACTGATCGAGAATTTAACATAATATGATTGATACGACCTTGATTTTCGGAGTTTTGAACCATGGCACGCTTTAACCTTTTTACAGCGTTTCACACAATTTAACGGTGGCAAATTCTATTGCCGTTTTGTTCTTAGATTGCATCAATTCCTTTTGATTTTATTTAAAGAAAGCAAGACAAAAATATATATTACAGTAAATAATAAAATAAAATACAGAAAAAACAGAAAAGTTCCAATAAACTACTTTTCAGTAGTTTGTCGATGGCAACTTTTCACATAAAAAATATTAAAAAAAGATAAAAACTTATTTTACTTAATGACAACAGTGATAACAATAAAAAATAACAATTAGTTTTAAAAATATAAAAAACATATACACAACAGTGATAGTATCTACCTATAGTTTGTATTAGACTCTAATACAAACTATTTATTTCAGCGAGCCAATTTTTCAACATAATATTTGTTTTTACATTTGTACATTTTTTTTTTATTTCAGCAGGTAACATATTAAAGCAACTAGGTATCATGTAGTCCAGTGTTCTTTGTCCATATTTGTTTAAATGCTTAGGTACAATTAGTCCTTCATTTAGCGTAAAACGAGTGTTGTAAGTGTGGTCCAGTCTATTTATGTACATAGGGCTATTCATATGCTGAAATATAATTTTATACCACAGAATTGATCTTACTGAGAAAATTTTAAGATTCTGATAAAGGTATGGGACATTATGCCTTTTTTTCGTATAAACTTTGATTAACTAAACATTTCCGTATTTGGTAAATATTTGGGATCGCTGGCCACGCATAATAGGTTTTTTTTTAAATAAATCCTTTTCATTTACCCTAATTACTATAAAAGGCAACTATTTGCATTTGGGATATTTAATATTTGAACATTTTAATTTTTAATTACGTAAAATGGAAATTGTATGGGATGAAAACCATTTCTAATAATTTTTGTCAACAATATTTTCATATGTTGGTATTTCCGATACTACACGCGGGGCTAGAAGAAACGTTAGTACCATTTAATTCATGCCTGTAAAGTAGTCACTATTTTGGCGTACCCTGGAAATTAAATTATATTAGGGTATTAAGGTAATTTAAAAAATATTTTTGTATGTAAAAAAACCTAACTTAACCTAACCTAACCTAACCTATACCAACCTAACCTATACTTACCTAACCTATACTTACCTAACCTAACCTATTCTAACCTAACCTAATCTATACTAACCTAACCTACAATTACTCTTTAAAAAAAAAAAATATTTAAAAAACATGGCTAAATTTATTTATTTTTTTCATTTTCCGCCAAAATAGTACATACGTAATTTGTATAGAGTAAATGGTGATAACTTCTCTTCTAGCTACTCGTATAGTAAAAGGAATACTAACATAAGAAAATGTCATCAACAGAAATTATTTTTAATTAATTAATAATTGCAAATTCTATTGTTGTTTTGTTATTAGATTTCGTCAATTCCTGATTTACTAAACATTTCCATATTTTGTCGTTTAAAAACAAATCAGTGCGAAAACGAACGAGATTTTTACTTGATGATTAAACCACCGACTGTAAAATCTTGTGTTCGTTTGGTTGCGATTCCTATTTCTTTAGCCAACGTTTCAAACATTGTTGAAATGTTGTTCAGTTCTACCGTGGCATCATCAACAGCTGTTGTAATCTCAGCTTAACTAAATTCACATCATTCTGTCTGATATAAGGTTTGGTGGCTGGAATTACTCCACCTGCGAGCACCTCTACAAGTCTACAACTCCGCACCTATGGCTTATAGCGTATGGCTTGTCATCCCATCAGCCGCGCACAGTTTGTCATAGCCTATCATTACTTCCCGTGAGCACGTTCTCCGTCACTTCGTACCGGGGATACCTAAACGATTTCATAAATTCCTTCGCGCCTCGCACTACTTCTTCCATAGCCATTTTTCATAGTACCTACTTACAAGTTTTACCTTTTTCGCTCGCGTGATTTGAATCACTCAGCGATGATCGCAGATGTAAAAATTCAATACGAAGTACGTTCATAACGAACTGGCACGCTAGATTCTTTTGCATTCCTATATCTGGTGTGGAAATTGCTCAAAGTGAGCGGAATCAGAATTCGCAATGTTATTTCATTTTAACAAAGTTTTGTAGAAAATTTGCGGATTTCAGATTTTATGGAAACCTGCATTTCTGATGAAATTTGCTAATGTTGTATGTTATTTATAAGGTAGACTGTGTTCTTCGAATTTCGTGGAAGTAACGTGTCATCATAATTTAGTTCAACCTAAACCATATCAACAATTTAGTAATTGGAAGCATTTATTTTATTTCTTCAATACCTACTTGCTTTTTTCACAATTTCGCTCTGCGGCAGCACTTTAATTAAATGAACACAATTGTCATATATTGAGATAAAACATTTGTTTGTACTCACTAACGTACATAGTGAACTATGATATTATTTAAAAATGAATTTTAAAAAAACTATCAAATATTGTAAAAAATATGTAAATAAATAAAAGTCTGTTTGAGTAACAGTTATTTTGTACTCGGAGAAAAAACAGTATTGCAAATGTATTGCGAATCTCTTCAAATTATTGGTAATCCGGTTTAAAACGGGCTTGCACGCCCTTAATAAATGAATTAGTAGGTTTGCTGATAAATTTTATTTACGACTTAATATATTACTAAGGCAAATGCAGGTCCACGAACACGTGTTCTGATATATAAGGAATTTACTGAAAGTTTATCAGGAAATAGCCTGCAATCCCGTTTTTAACCGGGTATCCAATACTTTTAAAAGATTCTTAATAAATTTGCAATGCTCATTTTTCTCCTTGTAAGTACGTTAGTTAGATTTTTGTTTTTTTTTTTACTAATTTTTTTCTTTCCAGGGCAATTTTGATGAGTTACAAAAGTGCAGGTTCACGAACACGTGTTCCGATACATTAGGAATTTACTAAAAGTCTATTTAAAAACGGCTTGCAATCCCGTTTTAACCGAATTACCTTGAATTATTATTTGAGCTATTATCTGAAGAGATTTTTCAATAAATTAGCAATACTACAATAAGTACGTAGGTTTTATTTTTGTTTTTTTTTTTCAATTTTTTTCTTAAAATGAACTTACAATAAATAAGTGTGAGATAATTGGTACAATTTCAAATAAGTATTTTGATATCAAAATATAAGTTTCACAACAGTACAAAAAAAGGGAAAATAATCCAAGAAACAGACAAAAAGTTATTATTATAATTTAATTATTTTCATTGGTGTAGGTATTCTAAAATGCTTTTAATTTTTAATGATAGTGTTTTAGTGATTATGTTTTTCGTAGTTAATAATAAGAAATTTGTTTATATTTCCTATGGCGGCGCCTGAGATTGTTGTAGTTTATCATACTATATATTACTCGTCCCCCATTACAACTCGCAACACTCCCAGTTATTTGCATTTCTGTTTAATGAGACGTTATAAGAAAACAGCTCGATGAATAATTTGCTGTGTGTTTACATTTTTACTAATTTGCATGGCGAATCAATCATAAATTTAATTGTAAAAAGAATAACATGGTAATTGCGAACATTCAACTGTTTTTGTTGAACGTTTATGAACAATTTTACAGCGAAAGTAAGGCATTCCTTGACTAAAAACATGCTGCCAATTTTCGTGTTCTAATGCGACTCAATTCTATTAAATTTTCTTATGGAAGTTTACAATTTTTTTGTTTACTTAAAGAAAAGTGTATTTTGAAGATTACAAAAAAAAATCTTTTTTAATTCATTGTAGTTAAGTTGCAACAAGCGTCTACAGAAGGCAACTAAAAACAATAATAAATGGTATAAAAGATAACTTGAAAAGTAAATTATTGTTTTTTTGTAACATTAATATTATGGTACGTATAAAAAGAACAAATTTTTCGCGATCCGCGAATTGTGAGAAAGGAACGAAGCAACCGCAAACGGCGCGAAACTCTTGGCAATTTCGTCCTGTTTTTACGCACCCTAAGCTGGCGCAAGTCATCCCCAGATTGGAAGATGCTCTTGCAAATGGCGTCTTATTCCATCTGTGAAGTAAACATAAGCAGAAATCGCGTTGACAAATCGTGGATTCTCCTCGAGAATACGGAATAAAGAACAGAACAAATTATTTTTATTTGGGAATCAGGAATAGAGTTTTCAAATCCCGTGGGATTTATTTATTTATTAGTTTTATTTTAGTAATTTGTATATTTAAGTTTACAAATGACTAATTAATTTATTACATATAAATATACTATGTTTTTTCTTGCTTGATGTGGCTCCTACACAACATCTTGAACTTTCCAATTGGGGCAGACTTTAGGTTTTCCGGTAGCGCGTTATAGTATTTCATCCCTTTATATAATATACTATTCTGTGTATTCGCCTTGTCCTTTTTTGGTAGCCTGATTTCATTGCACGTCCTAGTTTTATGTTTGTGTATGTCCTTGTTGTATACAATTTTATTTGAAAAATATTTTGGTAGCAGGTTGTTTACTATTTTGTGTAAAAATATCATCGTGTTCAAGGTCAACATCTGTTTCACCGTTAGCCAATTTAGTTCGTTTAACATTTTATTTATTTTTGAATATTTTAATATTTCGGGATAGAAATCAGAAATCTCGCGCGCTTTGTAGGATTCTTTTGTACTAGTAATATTTTAAGAAATCATTGAAAAGGTAACATTATAAGCATTTTAAGAAGACTTTGATAAAACATATCTAAAAATATAGAACACAGTCATTTGATATCACCCATCTTTGGAATAAGACGTTAAAAATGGAACATTATAATTATTTTAAGAAGACTTTGATAAAACATATTATTCTAAAAACTTTGTAGGCACTAACTTCTGGGCACTCCGGTGCTTGCGTATCTCGTGATTCGCTCCTTGCGTATCACGTGATTTTCAACTCGCAAGCACGTATAATTCAAAACAGCATATTTTGGTTTGTTACTTCAACCTCGCAATTGAAAATCCCGCAAATCCGCGAGATCAAATATTTCTGAAATCCCAAATGGAATGGAATGCAAACCCTACTTAGGAAATTAAGTATTTGTAAACATGCCGAGAAAGATTGTAAATGAGGCAATAATATTAGTACGTTTACAATATGCAATATGTTGTATTTTATCAATAGAATCGTTAGTCGATAACATTCTTAAAAATTTTTAGACGATTCCATTGTTATTTAGAGTCAATGCGTTTCGTGGGTTACAGTACCGCCATCTTTCTAATTTCACCCGATTAAAATAAATACAGGTAGATACACTGTAAATCCACACATCGCTCTCCAAATTGCATTAAATTTCTTTTCATCCAACATCGAAGGTTGCATTTAAGTTCAAAATGGTGTCACACATGAAAGTTATAATTTCTTATCTGCATTTCAGTACCCACGACAATCGTGCTTAATTTGCGGAATTATGGCGCACATTTTGAATATGGAACTCTCAATTATAAAAATGGTGCTCTAGAATGCGGCACTTCCGGAAGTTGGTTGACAATCGGGTTCCCGCCTTGGCTCGTGGCTGCCGGAAGTACCTACCCCCATCCTTCGCACGGTTGCGCGGGAATGGCTGCCTTTCATTACTTCTCCATTCATATGCATATTCGCTCGCTCCGCATATACATTTATCTCCTACATTTCTATTTAAACCCTCAGATGTCTGTCTACCTTATCTATTCAGCCATTGTTAATTTGTTAACGGTTAACGTGAAATGTATTATTTTATAATATTATACATTTTTATGCCGAGTATTAGCAATAAACCTAATCGTTATTTTTATCTAGTGACGTCAATTCCAAGGAAAAATATAGTTATGAAGTCAATTTCAAACCTACACAGAGAAAAATGAATGTCGCTTATTTATTAAGAATCGCTTCAAATTATTGGTTATTCGGTTAAAACCGGGATTGCAGGTCGTTTCCTGAAAACTTTTAGTAAATTTATCATATATCAGAACACGTACAATAATATTATGATTTTGTATAACACGTGTTCCGATATCGTGATAAAATATTTCTATCTTTTATACTGACAATTCGTGGTGGAATTCCTTTGAATAACTTTTATACTGACAATTCGTGGTCTAATAATATTAGATAATATATTATAAATATCATGATAATATATTCGTTTTTTACTAAAAGTTTATCAGGAAACCTATTTATTCATTCGTTAAGGGCCTGAAATCCTGTTTTTATTACCGGTTTACCAATAATTTGAAGAGGTTCTTAATTGATTTAAAAAAATTATTTTCTCCGTATAATATCAAATCCATTTTTTTTCTGATATCATTTTTATTCATAATCGCAAATATGGAGCACAAAACTATATTTTCCTGTCTTAAATTTCGAGTTCAACGCATTTTTTTACAGCCAGCAAGGTCATTTCCATTTTTCAAATGTGAAACCGCACAAGAGGCCCAACTTCTGTGGGGGAAGAAAGGTGGGGGAGTACCTAGCAGACCTAGCTATTCAGATCTGGTCACCAATCGCGGCCAAAGCCGTTTCAAGCAACATTTCATTTCTGAATGGTGGTCTTACACCAGGGCGATACTGAGAGTATATTCCACTGTGGAACGTACCGCAAATATACTATATATTATTTTAAATGAGTATTTTGTGAAATAACACAATTTAATCAATTAAAATTTACTTGCGCACGCCGGAATTTGAACCCCGCACCTTCAGCTGTCCTTCATTGTGATATATTTAACATTTAAATAAAAAAAATTATCACCAAATTGATAAAACTAAGACAAAATTATAATTTACTCGTAGTAAATTATAATTTTGTCATTTGACAACTAATCCGCTTGTTTACAGGAAATAAGAAAATTATATTTATAAAGCAAACATAATCATAATTTGTTTAGTAGTATTGAATATAATTGTGGTGGATGTTCATAAATATTTTACTGGCCTAGGTTACCAGTTTGCTAATAATCCCAAATATATGCGCAGTTTTTCTTTAACAACAAAACTTTACGTTATGAAATAGTTTTAGTCTTCAAATTCCTTTAAAGTTTCTGTGCTAAACGGCCATTAAATAACTATCAATCATCGGCGGTCAGGTGTCAGGTGGCAGTGTCCTAAAAAGGCTAACAATGATATAATGTATTGCAAGTGCCACAAAAATACAACAGCGCTGTGAAACTAGATAAATTAGCGCACGCTGCACAAAAAATGTCGACTGTCGTGTCGTCGATTATACATTTTTGTATTTTCTTTTGCACGATAAAAATAAATTTATATAGGTTCTACCTTTTGTGAAGAATAACTTCAAGGGCGCCTTTCAATTTATTTATTTATTTAAAAAAATAGTGTGATACAAAAAATCCGCATTAGCCGCTCATCTCACTAAGGCATTCCTGTGCCAAGATATGCAGCTTTACAGTTGCAAAAATAAAAAATAATAGATAGGTACATATAATATAACATACAAAATATAAACTAAATAAAGTTATTGAAATTTAAATAACAGTTGGGAAGTACGTTTATTGTTGGCAACAATAACATTATACTGTAAACTAAATAAGTACTACAAAGTACCTGTAATGGCTTATCAGCCACAATCATATAGTATGACCAATGACCATACTGAAAATGACAATTGGGGTGATATAAATAATTATTGACAAAAAATTACAGTAAGTTAATGAAAATTAAAATATGTCAATTCTAAAAGGTAAGTCATAATAAGTAAATTATTATAACTATAACTTGATTAGTAAAATTAAAATAGATTTAAAGTGTTAATAGTGATGATACACAGGTAGATTATAAGTTCTGATAGATTTATTTATTTGTTTGCGTGATGGCTGTTTAACTTTCTGATGATATTGTCAGAACGTGGAAAAGCAGTTTACACATAATTACGTCATTTTAATGTCAAGTTAAAAACTAACTACCTACCTAGTCATTATTATTGTATATTATATTTAAGGTGCGGTGTGCCAAAGGTACGTAATATAATATGATGTAACGATTTCTTCTCGGGAGACTTCTTCGCGAGATTTAAAATCATTTTGGCTCATTTCTATGA
Organism: Hesperophylax consimilis; assembly: GCF_061612785.1. Classification (NCBI taxonomy): domain Eukaryota; kingdom Metazoa; phylum Arthropoda; class Insecta; order Trichoptera; family Limnephilidae; genus Hesperophylax; species Hesperophylax consimilis. The sequence goes on along the minus strand of NC_142843.1, from coordinate 27,835,576 downwards.
CAACTTCTTCTTTAATGAGTGTTTCTCAACCTTATTTGTTCCATACCCCACTTCAACATTTGCCCATGCAGCATGCACTCCGTGCCCCCACCATAATTTTATGGTTAAAAAAATGTTGTACCCCTTCCTCAAATAATGTGAAAGAAAAATATTCCATCAAAATCCTAGAAGACTTGTTACATTAAAAAAGTGAAAATTTCATTTTTGCCCTAGTCCTAATTTTCAAGGGAATTTTCACAAATTATGAATGTCATTAAAGTTTGTGGAAGATATAGTTTATTTTTCTGATTGTGATGCTGATAATTATACAAAAAAGTTTTATTTTATTTCTTAGTTATTGATTTTAAAAACGATCCTAAACCGCACATTCAGAAACGGTTCCAACTGGCTACAACGTCATTACGACATAGAAAACGCCAATCAATCGGCAATCAAATAAAAACGATCATGTCGTTTTGGCGGCAAATCGAAAATGGCACATTTTAAATCGAATAAAAGTCACCACACACCACTGCCCGCGAGTGGTTGTCGCATACCTACATAAGTAAATTTAATATATTACAGCCTCACTTTATGCGTCCATTGTCTAGTTCAGCTTTACACACAAAAGTGATTCATAAATATGCAGTTTTAATAATTATTGTCAAAACGGTTGGCAGGGATCGCCAACTGGGTGTTTACGATCAGCCTTCATGAGATGAAAAGATACATTATGATACAGTAGAACCTCGTTTTTTCTGATTGAACTAAATTAAATCAAAAAATTAATAACAAATTGGAAGAAAAGCGGATCATAATATGAATGTTCTGCATTGTCTTTGGAAGAGTATATTTATTATATTTTTTCGAAAAGGACTCTTTCTATGACCCTATTTCGAGATGAATATAAATTTATTTCTCAAGTCTTCTAACGATTAGGTAGGTACTAAGTATGTACATACAGGGATTCCAACAAGATGGATTGCTAATTTTTGTGCATATAAGAAAGATTTTTCAAACTTGTGTTTTGTCTTTATTTTCTGGATCTACTTTTGGTGTGGCTGTTTGAGGTAGGTACCCCTGTTAACAAACGCAAACCTTTATTATTTCAACCATTTGGCGTTTGCCCTTTGCGGTTTGTGAAAGTGTCAGTAGGTACAATCTGTCATCTTCACATTACGTTCCCTCAAGCTCGTAAATTGCTTTCAAATTATATCTTTGTAATCTCTCTTAAAGTATGCCAATAAATTTGAAATAATCCGTTTACAAAACGTTTTTGGCATTAAAATTGTTTTTTATTATTGTGACCGTGAAAACTATTCATGGCATTCATGTATGAAATAAATTGTTAAGTGGGTACTTTACCAGAGTCGAGGTTAGGCGATATTATCGTGGCTGACCTATCGGAACATAATGAACTACGAATTTCATTTATGTGGGAAAATATTTACTTCCCGAACACATTAACAAACGCATTCTACATTCTAAACAATGGGCAATCACGTATGGGAGGACGTAGGATGGAAAATATGTCTCAAAAACATTGAAGATGAGATGGTACGTTATCCACCCATCGCTTTATTCTTTTATGGTGGTAAGTTGGGATAACCATAAAAGGATTTTGGATTCAAGGCGCTTTATCTCCACAAAACTTATAACCTTCGGCCATTCGCTTAGTGTATTTCACAAGCTGCATAAAAAAATTGTGAAAACACTTCAGGAATATAGGTTAGTATTTCAGTTAGTCAAAGTTCAGTGTTACTCAACTGACGAAGCAACAAACAGTAACCTTAAAGAGCAAGCAACTTTTGAGCAACCCTTTAAATATTAATTTTTCCGTTAAATTCGACAAGCCACCATATTGTTGGTTTCATATTTAGGGATGTGTATAAGTATTTTGAAAGATCAATCTCGCGTGTTGTTACCATCGCTGCTACAAAGGCAGATACATACTATTCATATAATGTTATATTATAATGTCTCAGACGAACGGGTTCTTTATTCATTCATGACATGGAAGTAATTCATATGTTTTACTGGTATACCAATAATATGTTTGTTGGTTTGCAGGTAAAGCAATTTGCAATAAATAACATAGATGTTTTACGTCTTATGGTCAATAATATTATATTAGATTTAATTATGTAAATGGCTAATTGATTATGCGTTCATTTTATATCTCCTACAGTCTTACATATACTGATACAAAATACCCAAGAAAAATATTTTTTAATTTTAAAATAGCACATTGCATTTCCCACTTAAGACTATCAAACTGTTCTAGCCTTATGATGCCTAATCAAGTCAACTATGCTCACCAATTTGCTCACCATCTAGAAGGGTTTTCGGGACTTCACATCATCGTGCAACGTTATTGCGCTATTTTGTAATGCCTTCTTGTATTCCATCAGTGCAAACTCTCGCCTGCTATTTGGCGGGGTTACATTTGCTCCTACGCGGAACGAAGGGAGTATGCATTTAATTTAAAAAAATAGATAATACGTTACATTGCTTGTTTAAAATATAAGATATGACAATAGTTTTCAAAGAAAGTGTATTAATGCCGTATGGTAGTAACTTTAAGTCAACAAAAATTAATTAAATTAACCTCAACTCCATACATAACATGCTCCCCGTTAACACTTGAGTTTACCTTCTTCCTCCTTCCTTTACTATCTTTTAGCTTTTAGCTGAGTAGTAAAACCAGTCGTATCAAAGCTTGCCTATTCCTGTCATATGCAAACGACTCCCAACTATTGTTTACTGCACCGTCAGTTACTCCTCAAGGAATCGATCTGGTACAAGAGCTCAGCCTAGCGGTACTGGAATAATAATTAATGTTTTTTCCGAATTGTATGACGAGCTGCGTACATAATAAATAGGCGCATGGTAATATCATATGATGGATGCATTGTTTGTTTAGTTTTGCATATTTATGAGAGGCTGTCGCTAGACTTTGGAAGGCTTAGTGCTTGGTTTGACGTACGACATTTCAGAATATTATAATATGTGCCCACGTGCGGGAGCGTCCTAACGGTATTCCAATAAAAAATATATTTTAAAAATTTCTTAAATTGTATTGATTATATTATTAATTTTCTCTCCGCAAAGCTTACGACTTCAAACACCTGAATTAATAACACGTGCCAAATAATAATATTTATTTTATTTATAATTTCGTAATATTATTCTGATGTTGATTTTGAGAAGACCGGTAAAACTAATTACTTTTTTATTTTTATCGTTTTTGATGTTACTTTAAATGCCATTTAAGTCCACTTTGATTAAAATTATAATCGTGTTCCAATCCTGATGTTTGATGATTTTGACTTTTTTAACCTTTTACTACCGTAAATGAGTAAAAAATTGCTTTTTTAAATATGGAAATAAACAGAATGGCTTCTTGTCTTGATGTTTTCAACTCGATACCTCGTGACGGGTGTGACATTGCTAACTAAAAATAGCATTTTAAGTTTTTTGTGAATATTCAATAATATTATTATTCAACTAGCTGTACCCCGTTATGCATTACTGTGGCTCAGTCTGTGAAAAACTTTAAACTAAAACGGAGTTCTACAAATTAAACTTGGTATCAATAAATAAAAATAGCATAGACTTCCAAATTCCAAACAGGAGATTCTGTGCATTTTTTTTAGCGACACCTCACAAGTGTGTCCCTGTCTGTACAGTGTAAAGGTCGGGGAACTAAGTCGCTGGGCAGTGTTGTGGGACGGATTAGGGTAGGGGCTGTAGGAAGGGATTTATTAAGGAGGAAGGAAAGATGCCGGTAACTCGTTCCATATACAAGCCATCTTACACAAAAACGAGTGTAAGGGTATATATACATTTGCGAAGCGAAACGCGAACCGTACCACGAATTACGGGAAAGGAACGAATCTGACAAGAAACAACGAAACTGCATGCTGCGTTTCGCGTCATTTGCGGTTGCTTTGTTTCTTTCCTATAAGTTGAGGTTCAATTCGGCCGTTCGGCTCGCGTATGTATACGTAGCATAAGGCGAAGCTTAATGCTAAATCACTATTTTGATTAATCTTTCTAACGAATTGGTTTACATTGTGAATTCCAAAAAAATTGCTTGAGATAAATTTAACTTTTTGCTATCGTTTCGCTTGAATAGGATACAAATAAAAAAATAAATTACTCAATAAAAAATATAAATGTAAACTACTAATTTTTTTTTCAATTCAAATTGTATGAATGCGTAAAGCAAACAACTTTAAAAATACAGTATTATAGCTAAGATTATTTGTCACAGTTTCACTTGATCAACTTTTTTGCTTTCTTATAAAATTATTTACAAAATAAATAAAAACCTATTTTTTGCTTGAAATCGAACGTTTCTAGATTCCGTTTGTCAAGCGATTTTAATGCCTATTACCTACAATATAAGGTATACCAAGAATATACACATTTTTGGCTTGTAGCTTCATCATAAGGAGCGGCTCGTTCTCATGAAGCCAACATCAACTTTTGATTTTGTATTTATACTCGAAGTTTGGAAAGAAGATTTTTTGAAAATGGTTATGTGTTCCTGAAGCTGGAAAGTTACCTTCTATATTGCGAAAGGAAAGTTACGCCACTGTTAGGTCGTTGATTATTATAATTTATGTTTTACATTTTTCAAGAGAGGCATTTGACATTCCTCATTTTGTCAATTACGTGTTCCCTATTGAACCGCGCAATTTGTATTCACGGTGACTTTTTGTACGGCGCATTGTTTTAAGTTCTGAACAGCGGCGTGACCTATTGCCTGAATGGTAGGCAGATAGTATTATGATGAGTAATGTAGGTAATTGTTCAGGCGTTCCGTTACAAAAGGCACGGGCGACTAAAACAAATGGGTCGGCGAAATGCGAGAACGCTGCTCGACCACGCCTAATTACTTACGTGCGAACATTCACTTGTCACTAGTACGCATCCATAATACATAATGTATGTAACAATTTTTTCGTAATACCTATTTGGATAGATATTTTTGGTTTGGCAAATCCTTCATTACAGCAGCCAGGAGCCATTACACAATAGGCCGGAGAGAATTTATTTATTTTTTGAATTTGAGTATTTTTGCTATACGCTTAATGAATAACCCTATATTATGTGAGGAAAATCACAAAATTTTACTGTTCAGGTGGAACGGTTAACCTTAAATTTTAAGATTTGAAACTATAAGAGCTCCTCATATAGTATCTTTTTATTATCATTATTTATGGTGGCACGTGTTTAACTATTGTTTCTCGCTCTCGTAACTTCAGTTAAAACAAACAGTTGCTAATTTTCTTAGACGCGAAGCGCATGAAACTCAAAATCACTGCGGTACATCGATTTTTTGTTTCCATACGTATTTACTAAAAAATCCTTTCTGATGTTGGGCGCTATGTGAGGACCTCTAGAAACATGTAAAAAAATAGTTTTTTTGTACATTTAAGGTTAACCACGCCACCTGCTGTAAACGCAGTTTAATCAAATTTTAAAAAATCGCTCCTCCCTATTGCTCTGCTTGGGAAATGTAATAATTTTTTTAAATTTAATGATTTTTTTCATTTGTAGTATAGAAAAAAATCTCTAAATAGTATAAAATAAAGTCCCTATCCACGTCTGTCTGTGGCCTTAGTTCTTCTAAATTAAGCAACAGATTTTGATAAGGTTTTCACTATCATTTAGAGAATTTCTTCCGTTTACATATATGATACATGCATATTATATTTATAGAAAGTAGAGAAAAGTCGATGTTTTATAATCAAGTCGTAAAAATATATTTTCGGGCACTACATTGACAACGCTGGCTAAACCTTAGGAGATAAATCAAAATAATGTAGTACGGAATTGTATATTTTAAAAAGGCCTACAGAAAATTCCACGATGGTTTATGTCTATTTCCTAAGAATAACCCCCAGCAATGCCGGGTTCATATCAGCTAGTAAAATTATAAAACGCAACCTGCGTCGGTAAGTAGATCCCTTGGATGAGTGACATCTTTTCATATAAATCATAAGATCGTATTCCATTTTATAACTCTGATTTATTGACTTTATACGTTGTTTTATTGCACTAGAATACGCTCATATTTGATTTTACAGAAGTTGAGCTAGAACTCGCACTGGGGAAGCCCAGAAAGCCAAGATATTAAACCCTTGTCCCGATAATTGAATTTTACCTGCCACTTTTAAGAACTTGCAATTCCAAATAGCCCGTAAATGGTGTACGCTGTTTACCCATATATGAAGACTATCAGTGATGTTTTATAGGCATTATACGGAATATGTTTCCATTTAAAATTTTAATATTATTTTTTTTAACGTATTTGACAATAATTTTCTTAACACTACGCATTTCGTAATAACTAATAACGGTGCTATTTTGGTAGGTTAAATTAGATTCTCGTGGATTATGTTCAGCACATGCAATTACCGACTGACAGCAAACAATTATTGCAACATTTTAGTAGTGTGAAGGTTTCGTATATCATGTTTTCCGTATCAAGCTAAACATATTATTTGTTGGCCGTAAATAAATGACCATTTCCAATAATTAACCAACTATCATTAAAAATGAACAATAACAAATTACCTCCCAATTAGTGAACGTTTTTCGATTTTGTATGAAGGTTCAATTCAAACGGTAGACTTATTAATAATAATAATTCTCATGGACGATAAGAAGGATATTTTAATGTGGTTTGTGTTTTGATGACTCGGTAATAATGATTTTATTTTATTTTTCAGGCTAGCCGAAAGGTTTCAAAATGTGGTTACCTCTTCGTGGCGCCCGGTTGGGATTTCTCCAACCCTCTCAACAGGACTAAGGTAAGAAATTATTTTTCAATCAACAACATATCTGTGGATCCAACAAATCTGTTTTCTTCCCGGATTGGTTGAAGCACATGTGCTCAATAGAAAATTTCCTTGGTTTCCGTGGTTTCTAAATTGTGGGTTATAATTAACTTCATTGGTTAACAGTCTCTGATAGTATTAACACATTGTCGTCGGGACACAGCATTTGCCGTTTTTCGCGGACTGTCGGTCAACTGCGGGACACGGCAAATGCCGTTTTTGTCGACTGTCGGTTTTTGGCGGGAAACGGCATTATACGGGTTTGTTATCAGCGTGAAATAAAACGCCTTGAAGGGTAATTTGCTACCTGGGTACTAGGCGACACTCTGCGAACGTTATTTGAGATGCCTTGTCCGGATTGGCTAGTGTGCCGCTTGGAAAGGCGTCGCCAGAAATCTACAGTTTTTATGCGATATCAATCTTTGAGTCATTTCACGTATTGGACTATTTTCATACCGCTCGCACTGTTTTGTTTACTGTTTGGTATTTTATTATTTGAATATATTATCATTGTATAGGACTTTATCCCTACAAAAATGTCTTTTACATGGAATTTTCAAATATTGAATATTGAATGCTATTTACTGAATTAATCTCAGGTTTTTATATTCAGCTTTGAAATGTGGTGAAATTATGATGTAATCAAAGCAATTATAATTTATTTTTGATGATCAAATGTCATATATGATTTCTTTGAAAATTTCAATCGAAAATATTATTTGGTTTAGAAATTGTGTCAATTTTAAGAAAGCGATTTATTTTTGCGCTAATCGCGGAAAACACCCGCTATAGGCTAGAGTCTATTGTTTGAAGCGCCCTACTACAATGTGTTAACACCGTAATGACATCTTCTGCCGTCTACTGGACTTCGTACACGGAGAAAAATAACTGATAAAAATATTGATAATTTATTAAGAAACTCTTCAAATTATTCGTAATCCGGTCAAAAACGGGATTCCAGGCCTTTAACGAATGAATATTTCCTGATAAACTTCTAGTAAAATACCAATGTATTACCTTGATGTCGAAACACGTGTGTATAAAAAGCCAAACATTTTCGCATTTCATCATATTATCAAAACAAACGCAGGGACATAAACACGTGCTCCTATATTATTACGAATTTTCTAAAAGTTTTTCAGCAAACGGCGTGCAATCCCGTTTTTAACCGGATAATTTGAAGAGATTCTTAATAAATTAGCAATACTCGTTTTTCTCCGGGTACCAGCGCAAAAACGGTTCCACCTTATTAAATTTTGCAGATAAAATATAGTCCATCAAAAAGATTTCGTAGATGTCATCTTCTGGAATTTCTGCGCGAAACCGGCAAAAATGAATCAAATAACTTCGCATGGTTCGTTCGAGTGGTCGAAACAACTATGTGCTCAATCATAAACTTGTGCCTATTTTTCAATTATTTCTAGTATGTTGGTTACTGTTAATAACGTTGATTAAGAAATAATAATATGTCTATGGGAGAATATTCTAGACTTTCTGCACAAGCCCGCAAAAAGCAACATATCCGTGAAATAAATACTAACTTCCCATGTTTCGGTGGTCTGGTTGAAACGGCTGAACTCAATCGGAAACTCGTGCCCGCTTTACCGCGGTTCCTAACTTGTGGCTTATTGTTAATAGCATTGGTAAATAATCTCGCACATAAATTATTATAGACCCGTAGGTGCACCTTGAAATCGAAATCTATCGGTATGTAACTTTCCTTTTTTCCGTCTTTATCACGACGCGATACAGATCGGCCGACGAATGTGAAATTGGCCTTGCCGTTTTCCATGGCATTGTCAAATAAGTTATAGATATCTTTGGACCAACGGTTGAGTGGTTCGCCTGTTAGTAGGCCAGCGCTCTCTGACGCGAAAGTAAATTGGTGGCAACGGGAGAAATAGATCGTGAAAGGAACAATAAGAAGAGACCGATTGTTATTGACTTTGCAGATATTCACGGAGACAGGCGTTGGGAGGTGATGGGAAGGCGGCCCGGTGGCCGGACCAAGAGCGTGGTAACCGCCGCAGATGCCTTATCCGAGTGTATTATCAAAAATAGAACTCGCACTTTTTTTGCAAGCCAATTTCTCTTATTATTTTACGATTGTATACCGATTCGGAATAGGTACCTTTGATATCTCTCTTTTCGTTATTTCTGTCACGTGCAACGAAGCTATGAAATATGCTTTCTTTATATAGATAAAATAACAAGACCGGATGCCATTTTTATGTGAATAAACCACACTGCCAGTGATACTGTCATTCCCGATTGGGTATGTTGCTAGGCAGTAGGTAGTTGGGAAGGAGATGGGGAGAGGAAGGTGGGGAAGTACCTGGCTAATCAAATCTGATCTCCGACGGCTAAAGCCATTTTAAGCTACGTTTGAATTCTGAATGGTGGTCTATCACCAGGGATATATAGTCAGTATCAAATATAGGTACAGCATATTATTTTTAGTGAATTAATTGTGTAACAATATATGTTATGTAATTGAAAAAAAAACTTTAAAATTAAATTTGAAAAATAATGATAAATACCTATTACCTCCGTATTGCTGGTCGAGAATCTTACTCGACCACGGAGGCCGTCAGAGAACATATTGTTGGCATTTTTTTCAATAATTTGTCGTACATAGGTACATGAATATTAGTATTTCACATTACAGAAGTAACACGTAATTTATTTAGTAGGATTTTCTTTATTGCAAATTTACTATTCACACGCAGGTGATTGATTTAACCGAAGGCTTGATTCACATAATGTTAGCAATATGTAAAAATACTATTACCTTCAAATATATCGGTCGTCTTGCGATTTTACGTTTGATAATATGTATTTTACGTCCATTAAATATGTTCTCACGGATTTCTTTTTTAAGACAATCATCATTTCTATTCCATACATTCAAAATAATCTGGTTTATCGTATTGAACACACTTAAAATTTATTGATATTGAAATGCACGTGGCGAGATGTTATTATTAAAGTTCCCATGTTATTACAGTCGGATTTGTCATTACCAGTGAAAGCTTTTTGGGTCGAATCCAATCTTTCATTCATGTGCTATAAAAATAAACGATTGTGGTATAAGAACATAATGGCGGGCGTACTGAAATCGAGTGCGCTACTATTATTATTTGCTTTCGTTTTTATGTGAAAACCATTTATGTCCATTTTGTGTTCTATATTCGGAACAATTTATGTTTTATGCGGTACACAGAAAAAGTGTTTCCGTCAATTTGTGGCCGATTCGTTTTGATAGATATTCGTAATTTTTCTTGAATAATATTTGTTTGACCTCGTTTATAACAATAAAAGTGCCGGTTTCTAAATCGAACACTTATTAATTTATATTTAATAAAGGTATAAGTAGTTTTACTATCCGGCATTGCCCTACATTTGAAAACTTTATTTTCTTATTGAACACGCGATATGATTGAAACAAATATCTTTACAGAAAGTTTCATGGCTTCATAGCTCTTGGCGGAAATTTATTTATTTGATTATTTGTTCTTGTTCTCTATACAACGGTTATGCACCGATATATTACTGAGAAGATTACAAATCTGACAAGCCTCAAAAGACAGTTGCTGAACTGTCTGTAAGTTACGTTGAAATGAGTTACGCCAAATTTCAGTACGCCAGATTACTGTTTAAGTTGCTCCAAATTTTTTGCAGTGTAGGTATCTAAGATTGTGATTTTTCCTCATTTCATAACTCTTAATAACGCTAAAAAAATATAAATATTTTTTGCCATTATTTTTTTTTTTTTAATTAACTCCACACTAAAGAGACCCTGGGGAAAATGCTGATGATGCTGCGTGGAAGGTTTTTGAAGTGAAACTTCTTTACGCGCGTCATGCAATTTCGAGGACCGGAGTAAAACCGACTCATGACCGAAACGAAAATGCGGGTACCCCCACCACCGATTAAAGTTCATTTGATCTAGTCAAAGTTTTGAAGTAACATATAAATGCTTCTTAGCTCATCCCGACAACTGGCGTTGGTGGTGTAATGGTCAGCATAGTTGCCTTCCAAGCAGTTGATCCGAGTTCGATTCTCGGCCATCGCACATTATTTTTTTGTTTTTAACGCCTTTTTCATTCAATATCTTATTTTTTAGTAGGTCAGAACATTTTTTAAAAGAAAATAATATTGCAAAATAATAAAAACACTTATCTCACTGTGATAAAACATTACTCCGCTAGAGCGCGCTTTGCGTTATTGTGTTGGATTAAAATTATTATCTAATCCGTATATTATGATAATTGTATTACATTTATTTAATTAATTTATTTATTTTGATAATATGTAATAATTTACAGAAAAAAAAATTAAAACTATCTCCCTCTGATAAAATATCCGTTCGCTAGAGCGCACTACGCGATCTTGTGTGGGATTCTATTTCTGTACATTGTACATTATTTTTAAAAATATATTATATTTTGGGTGTGATGTAGGTAACATTATAAAACATAACAAGCTCTCATATTTTCAGAACCTACATAATATAATCAATTTATGCGGCTTTGCTTACAGTTGGTGCTCAGCGTGGTTGGCTTTCAATCAGTTAAGCGAGGTTCGATTCTCGGCTGTGGCATTTTTGAAGTGAAACCTTGTTGAGGTGGGGGAGCCGCTCACGAACGTTCTCTCTCTTCTCTTCTTTCCTCTCTCTCAGACACCAGCGAACTGCGCCACGCCAAGCATCAGCTGAAACTAGAAGTTTCACTTCTGTCTTGCGTAGGCTTGACACACCCACTTTTTTTTTAGGAGAGGAAGGAGTGAACATGGAACTTGAAGTGACCCATGTTGGAGGGATGAAACACAGATGCCGGCAAATCATTCCACAGCTGAGCAACTCAAGAACGAGTCGTGAAAACAACAATATGTTGTCATTCACAGATTTATCTGCTTCTAAAATATTTACACTTGATTTTAAGATATCCTTACTTGGTTTAAGTAACTTTACTAGATGTTAATATACTTTCAGTAGATTTTAAGACTTTACTAGATGTATGTCCAATCATAATCGTTTTAATCTTAAAACCGTATCACCGTTTAACTTAATCACAATAAAACGCAGTGCAGTGCTGCAATGCGAGATGATTTGACCCCGGCATGAAAGCAAGTCAACAATCTTGTACCATCGCGACTTGAATAAATCTTTGTCACTTTGACAAACGGCTTGATGCACCTTACGGCAACCTAATGTGACATCTATCATATCTCTCGCGAATCCCCTTTAGCATCTTGACTTATTTCCGAGATTATGCATCATACCTTTGTCATGCTTATTTTGACAGCTCCAAGTGCATCTTTTTACATAGAGAAACAAACCCTTTAGTTCTCTTGTTTGTAAAAACGTAATTTTTTGTTTTATTTTCACAAATTCTCAGATGTTCAGTTAGTTATAGTGTGGTATAGATTAATGATCTTTTTATTTTTTTGACACTCGTATGTATGATTTTATTTTTAGATTTTTATCTTAACTACCCAGAGCAAATGGGACTGAATTGAATTGAATTTTGAAGAGTGTTGCCAGACTGAAGGGAATAGGGATGTGAAGGAGATGTGTATGAGGATGATTGGAAGTCGGAAACTACCTGACTATTCAGATCTGGTAAGTAAACATAGCTTAATCCAAGTCAAGCAACGCATACATTCTAAAATTATTGTATTGATTATTACTTTTATAAAAATATGCAGGTATTATTTAATAGCTTCGTAATTATCTATAGTTTCCTTAGTAACGCAACGGCGGGATTCAGAATACCTCTCCTAATGATCTATTCTCGGAATCCTCAGAGATCCTCATATTCAATTTTTATTGTAATTTTGTTGTGAGGCTACTGGCTACAACATGCTATTTTTATTATAGTTTTTATCCTTAATGATTCAGTTGAAATTAAGGATATCTTCAAGCGTTATTATTCTTGTGAAACAACTAAAAAGGTTTTTGATACCGGGAACATACATTTATGAATTCATATTTTCGTTGTGTTTCAACTGTTCAATTATTCTGGCTTTAATAATCCTTTTGTACCTGTATTAAATTCCTTTGTCTGGACTAACATGTTTCTCCCATTGTTAATAATGATTATAAAAAATTTCGTATAAAAAAATTGTGGAAATGATTTAAGATTTAACGGCCAAAAGTATTAATTTTTGGGTTTCTTATTTGGCTAACGTTTCGGACAACATCGATATGGTGTCCACCATCAGGGCAGTGTGTAGATTGTATTGTATTGTTTATACCAATCTTGGTAGAATTATGTTTTAATTAACTAACCATCTCGCCGTTTTCCGCAAGAGTAGGCAGAGAAGACGGACGCCAAACAACTCGCTCTTGACACACACTCCTTGCCTCATTCACATTCATACATCGTCTCATACATACTATTCCATTATTCTGACTTGTTCGTGCCATGTTTTCCTCGTGCGTCCTCGACTTCTTCTGCCATTCAGATTTGCTTCATATGTATTCACCTTTCTTAATTCATTCGATCTATATGCCCAAACCATCTGAGCGTCCTACTCATTACGTTTACATCAGCCTTGCATTATTTTCGGATCTCCACATTTCTCACGTGATCATACATGGTTTTTACTACACATACGCCTCAGGGATCTCATTTCTACAGCATTCAGTCTACTTTCATCCTTCCTCTGCCAGTTCCATGCCTCACTGCCATACATGGTAGGTACCAACATTCCAATGTGGACTGCTAGCTTCGCTTTGAACATTTTTTTGCTAGTTATCTGCATTTACCCTTCTTTCAATATCTCTGTCAGCCTTCCGATCTCTCTAAAACATACTTCCTAAATTAAAAATAAAACAAATTAAAACATCGGCCTACGTAGATTCCACGCTCTATTGAGCTGCTTACGCATTCCCACAGCCGAGCCGTTTTTCAATTATTTACCAATCATCTTGAAAACGAACATTCGTTATAATATTAGAAGTAGTAGCGATTCCCCTCTAAACCAGTTCAGTCAGATGATATTACCTCTGTTCGTACACATTCCATCCCAATAGGCTGCCGGGATACATTGACCCTTGCTGGTGAGCTAACAAACTATCTCTAGTAAAAACAACATCTTTGCCTCTCTTATCGGGCTTGTGTTATCATTCCCGATTTGGTCCGACTCAAATTACATTGTACAATTATTCACTAGTAGGAATCTATCTGTGACCCCGCAATCAATTATAAGATGATCTATTTTGAAATTTTTAAGCGGATAGTTCTCTTTATTTTATTAATAACAAAAAAAATATGGATTTATAATACTACCCAATATTAGTTCTGTTGACTAAAAAATTCCGGGCAGGAAAATCTGTGCAAAATTATATGACGCTAGAGCTCGCTCGCTATTCGTGAGTTTTTACTGTTTTACCACACAGATTATCCATATCTATAGGCTTCATAATTGAAACAATCTTCAAAAAAGTACATCAAATTTTGATCTTTGAAATTTAGTTTACATGATAATTTAGCTTTGTGGTTAAGATAATTAATTAATTTTTAATTTGGACTGTGATTGGATTATTCTAATCTGTTCGGATTATAATTAGGTTGGTGCATACCTATTTGTAATTTATTTTTAATAATGATTATATCTTTGATGAAAGATTACGATTCCGCACTCAGGTACATCCAAATGAAAGTAAAATCATAACTTATTTGCACGCTTCTCTATAATTTTATAACAATGATAAATGATTCTTCTTGCAATCATACAACCAAAATGGTTACCAGTTTCGTGAGTCGTTGGACCTATTGTTTATAACGATGTCTTCACACCCACATTAAAGTGATTTCTTTATTTGGAGAAATGCCAGAAGATATTCGCCGTGATAAGAATCATTTTATCAAAAGAAACGTGAATTGAAAAAGAACGGATCAAAAATATGCGTGACTCTAAAATATTCTGGTATTCTATATTGCGAGTATGTAGTATATACCAAGTTCACATCATGTTGGAATTCATGATGGAAATTGAATGATGCATCAATCTTGATCGCATTGCTCAGGGGTCATCTGCTGACAGCTTCGGTTTTAAGCATCCCAAATACTCTATTTAACTAAGGAACTATTAACCATTCTAACAGATGGATTGCAATCATTGGAACTTTTTTGTTTTCTTCATCTTGTAAATTGCAGCCTGGGACAACAATAAACTCGTACCACTAACGTAAGTTTCGAAGCCTGTATGGTTTTTTCCTCTATCACTGTTTTGTCTTCGATCTTTCCCTGCTACTTTAGGTTGGAAAATCTGAGAACAAAAGTTGGAACACAGACGAAAAGTGAGAATCCTGTGTATGTTCTACTGGTATCTCTTCACTAAATAAGGTTATATAAGTCTTTACGTATAATTGTAGTAAGTTTGTTGTAGGTTTTTACGACTTGTTCTTGTGTTGGCAGCTCGGCTGTGGAACGACTAGACGGATTTCGTGTTTCCTCCCTTCTGATTTCCGAAACATGAGTCTTTAAGGCCCAGATTAACTCTTCTATCTCCACAAAAGTCCCTCCTCACAGCTATCCCAAAAATTACATAGTTCCTGAAGGAAGCCTTAAGCCTTGAGGTCTTCTGTGTGAATATACTTTTTTTAAACTAGTTTTATTTTGAAGTCGTGCCAAATCCCCAGTTGATACAATTAAACAGTTCACAGTAAAACGTATAGATTTACCCTGCAACTATCACCGACATGGATGGCACTCGGCACGATCCCAGCGGGTTCTATAACCGTATTCTGTTTCACACACGTTTCATTTTTAACATCTTTATAACTCTGATATATACATAAGATCATATTTCACTCTTAGCGCCGCAAAAGGCAATCGAGTCATTGCATCAAGTAACTTGAACATGTAGGTACTTTATTAGGCAAATCTGTTATTAAAAAAATGATTGCAGACATTTTTAAAATACTTAAATCATGCTTTACGACTAAGCGATAAGTATTATATGATTACTTATTGATTACGTGTTTTCAAAGAAGTGCGACTTTTAGTGGAAGTATGATTATTGGGAAGTAATTATCGATAAAGTCGATAAGGAATCAATTTCGATAAAAACATGTTTACTTACTGCAACGGCGTGATAAATAAGATGTAGGTACAAAGAATTATCACGAATTTTTCACTAATTGGAATTTTTGAAAGCCTTTATTTCCACAAATTGTACAACAGCCGATCAGGACTAATGTAAATAATCAGAAATGAACTTTATGATTTTGAACCTAAGCCTAAATCAACAAAGATCACGTGGTTATCAATGATACAGTGGGTTACCTGTTTCGTTGCAGTAATTAATAACAGCCAATGTTGTATTATCAACAGCCATCTATAAAACGGATTGATGTGTGTAACTTGGACTTACAGCATACTCTACATAATTTTATTGACAGCCTTACAGTTATAGACGCAAAATGACATCGAACGTTCAATCGGCCGCTATATAACATTGCATTTTAACACGTCTCGAATTATAATAAATATGTATCAAATATTTAAACACATTTAGTTTGCTTAAAAAATGTTAATTAATAACCCAGACTGCATGTAACTAGGTGTATATAATATCCAAAGCCTCCGCAATCGTAAATAGTAGCACGGAGCGCCGAGATTGATTGCAACAAAAATTTTTAAAATGTGCCAAGAATTCGTCAGAATTGCCGAAAATTTGGCCGGGCCCGTCACCCTCCCTTCTCGTCCCGGGAGCCCAGTCGGGTGCCGGGTGACCGGTACCCGGTGCCCATCTCGTGGCGCATGGTAATGGCGTGTAGTGACCAAGGCTGTCCGAGATTACCTGCATTCCTGACAAAAGATGCCTCACTGGGCAGGTGTGTATACTCGGACCTGTTTAACTCCTCTTTTTTCTCCCCGGCTTATTTCAGAGCTTTTGATTAGATTTTTTTCCACACACTGTATTATAAACCCAAAATATCGTGCCCGGCTCGCTCGATCTTTTTGTCCAAGCTCAATGCTTTTTTTGTTCCTTTGATACCCTTAGATTTGGATGTTTGCCTACGCTTTTATTACCTCAAGGGCGATCGTAGAGAATAATAAGGAATTACTTAGGAGGAAGCATCTTCAAATAACTCTGATATTTTATTGATGCGGTCTGATTTTGTTTCTTTTTATAGCCCTTCTGAGTACCTTTGTTATCATTTTAAAATACCATTAATTGGCTTCAGTTCACTTATGAGTTGTAAATATGTTTTCTAGTAATCGTAAATGCGAACTCACTTATATTATCTCGATTTAATGGTAAATTGAAAGTAAACACGTCCTACTGTACTTATAATTTACTGGAAAATATGTATTTCTTTGCAATGGGCTTATCGGTAATTATTTGTATCGGTGACCGGATGAATCATCAAAATGATAATTTATCACATCTTTAAAAAGTTATATGAAGTCATGGAAAGTGATAAAACAAAAACTTTATTAACTGGATTAAGTAGGTTATAGGTTAGGTTTAAATTTTTATTTCATCGTTTCTAATGACTTTATATCACTTTTTAAAGGTGTGTTGAATTGTCGATGGGTTGATTTATCATGGAACCATTTGTATCAATCTAATGAGTTTTTATTGAATAGATAACTACTAAAAATCAACTCAGTTTATACCAGTTTTAGTATTACTAACATTTATATTGATTTTTTACTAAGCACTATTCTATACCCTTCTTGGATTAGTTTATATTATTTCGGCGATATAAATTATCATGGGGCGACATAAACATGGCAATGTGTATTCGTCAATAATAGTAATAATAATATTTGGATGATTTGTATAGCGCCGTTTTTGTGCAAAATCACTTCAAGGGCGCTGCACATTTTATGTTCATGTCTTTCATAATGATTGATTAATGGTGCAAGAAGTATGTGTGTGTATGCACATTTAATAGTATTTAAACATACTAATTTTGGATGTCGGTGACATGGGTAAGTTTGTTAATAATGTGAAATATTCCTTCGTAATGGGTGACACAAGTGAAACTTACCGCAGATTATGTATTAGTTTTATTAAAATATATAAATAAACATTATCTTAAACAAGTTGATTATTATTACGAAAATAGAATCAGCTAACGCATGGTGAAAATTTTGCATCAGCAAACGACGGGTTAACAGAGTGAAGATGAACTAGGTACAGTGGACATACTTCATAAGCGGTGCTATATTTTTGTTTAATTTATATGAAATGTATTATATTTAAGTTTCGCAGGGTAAATTTCTTCTTTTGAAAGTTAATTTTCCTGAGGCAAATATTTTTTATAAATACTTTCCGCTTCACGAATCGTGCAATTATATTATCCCTTGATTTTCCATGGATCTGCGATAGTAACCAACTCGTAAATACTGTTTTGTAAAAAAATCAGGAATTTTATCTTAATATCGGCAGTAGTGAGTTCACACCTTTGCAACACTTCCCCGTATGTGCTTTTTTTATACACCGTTTTGTTACCTGCCCTGTTCAGGCAGGTAGCGAAAAAAAAGTGAAAATTTACTTAACAAACTCCTGAGGTCGCATAATTGATTACTCTTTACCGTCGTTAAATTTGCATTGAATATAATATTTTATTTGCTTCATTCGTACTATTAACATTGATGTTTTATATTTGGATGAGACATGAAGCGAAAAAAATGGTTTCGTTTTTTTACCTCCAACTCTCCCAACGCTGTAACTAAAACTACCGAATCCGGTTTACGCGCACAGCTTAACGCGTTGTAATAGTGTTACAAGTTTCGACGAGATATTAGTAAGCAGTATCGCCTCTAATTGTAGCTCTATGACAATTAAATGTTATCACACGAGGATTGAAGACGGAAGATCTTGCAGTCTCGCGGTATTCTTTATGTCAATGCTCTTGACTCCATCTCCAGTACCTGTGTAGTGAACCATACTGGCGTAGAACAAGAACACGTAACACTAACTTGTTCAATAAAAATTACTTCACATTATTACTAAGCGAATGAAAGAAATCCAGTTAAGAATAGTTATTGTTCTGTCGCCCGTGATACATAATTCCAAGCAAAAATTATCCGATCACTTATTATGCAACCATGAAAAAGCGTATTATTTATAAGAAATCTCGTTGAATGTGGTACGTGGATTTAATTGCCATATTATTTCTGACAAGGTTAATGGGAGTTCTTAGTTCTTGCACAGGTGAGATGCTGTTTAATCCATTCTGTGTTGATGGCATAAATGCCTACGCGATAGAGCTCGTGGTTTCCAATCATAATTATTTATCGATTGGTAAGTTCGATGAATAAAAAATCCTCCTGTCCTTGAAGTTATTTTTATGAAAATTTATGTACGTTGCTTGGTAGATGATATATTACGTTTCAGAAGGATGTTTCTTTTAATTTGACCTGTGCTAATGAATTTTTTTAGGCAAGAGCATCTTTATATTATTTGAATTCTCATAACACAGTAGATTATTTTATGCTGAACTGTGTCTAATTTGGTTAAACCTATTAAAATTCTAGTTTTTCTTTTTGTTTAAATTACAAAACACAAACAACAAAACAATCAATTTACGAAATTAGTTTCTCGACAAGATAAATTAGTTTGAATTAGGTATCAGTATTGTTTATTTTCCAACGAACCTTTTTATTTTAGGGAATTTTGTTTTTGCGCCTGTTCTCTTTGCAAAATCATGTTTCCAAGTCTATCTAGAAGATGATTCGGCACTTTTCTCGTCGATTATCATCATTATATTGTTTGAAATGTGAGTATGCTATTTAGAAAATTCGGGCCTCGACGGTTAAATTCGCGGAGGGCAACGATGATTTGATAATAATCGTTTATTATTAAAAATACATCTATTGTACTGGCATGCTGTTATTGTTAGAACTATTGTTATAGTTAATTGTAAATGGACCTGCACATCACGCAATTCAGATTGAAGATTAAAATTATATTAGGATTCTCAATCTAACTTCCACCTGACACTAAAACACGGATGGGTAAAAAGTATGTCTTCAGAATTATCGCTGGCTGCAATATACATATATATTTAGAAATAATAACCAACTCTGCTTAGGTATAGTCAAAATATATTACACGAGCTCTACTTTAATTTTTTTTTAATTGTGTCTTATTCAGTGTTTTTTGGTTATTACAATTATTGGGTATGTTAAGACGGTGACCGGATAAATCATGAAAATGATAATTCATCACATCTTTAAAAAGTAAAATAAAGTCATGGAAAGTGATGAAACAAAAAATTATTAACTGGGTTAAGTAGGTTAGGTTAGGTTTAAATTTTTTTTCATCGTTTCTAATGACTTTATATCACCTTTTAAAAGTGTGTTGACTTATCACTGTGTTGAGTTATCATGGAACCGTTAAGACCACCAAGCTAGGCACATGCTCGTGTTTTGGTGTATATATATATATATGTCATTAAGTCACTAGTTATAGGCCTTAACCCTTTCACACCCGCATTATTATTTCCACATATCTAAAGCATGTAATGCATGATAATACCTCAGAAAATTATTTGAAAATTTTCGGTATTTAAATTTTTTTTTTTTTTTGTAATTATTGTGTCTTAATTTGGATTAACATTGGATGTCAGAGGATATTTTTTTTAAATAGTAAGGTAAACTAAACATAACACAAAAGTAATACAAATAACTGTTTCATGTCAAAAATGCTCATTTACAATGTAGTGATAATCTCTAAGGTACAAACAAATAAAATTTTAAATAAAATTCATTCAGAAATAATCAAGGATAATAAATCTTTAATAATTCGCCATACTAGTAGTAAACGGTTCCATAATAACTCAGCACAGTGACAATTCAACACACTTTTAAAAAGTGATATAAAGTCATTAGAAACGATGAAATTTTTTTTTTAACCTAACCTAACCTACTTAACCCAGTTAATAAAGTTTTTGTTTTATCACTTTCCATTACTTTATATAACTTTTTTAAAATGTGATGAATTATCATTGTGATGATTTATCCGGTCACCGTAGAAAACATGTCCCTCACTACCAGTGTTAATTTGAATGAACATAGAAATTCATTTACAATATTCTGGCAAATGACTGAGAACAGTGAATTGAACTGATGTTATTATAGAACACATCTTTTATGCGTCAAAATATTTGTAATTCGAGAAGAAAATATTTATATCTCACTATAAATTAAATAATCAATGACCGCAGAAATTCTGTGAAACTCACAATCAGCAGATGTCAAAATATTTATCGTTGTTGTGGCGGGAATAAGGATTTCAACCGAGCGGAAAAAATAGATGCCACAGAAAAGACCACAAACTATAAGAAAACAAAAACATGGCTTTTCTAAATCGCTACCGTTACGGTAAAAAAATCACAAAGTTCATGTTAATTTGAATTAACACTGGGGCTGAAAGGGTTAATCGTAAGTCACTAGATACAAGTCTTAGATGTAAGTCACTAGTTTTAAGTCAGTAGTTATAAGCCTTAGTCGTAAGTTACTAGATATAAGCCTTAGATGTATGTCACTAGTTATTATGAATCCAAGTTGTAAGCCAGTTATACTTATTATTCAATACATATATACGTACAGCGCCCTTGAGATGGATTGTTCACGAAAACGGCGCCATATAAATCAGCCAATTATATAATATTATTTTCCGACTTTATGTCCTGGTTAAGTCTTCCCCATCGGAAAAAACTAAACCCTTCCACACACTTTTCCACAAATGATCATCTAGTCAATCCACATTATGCATATGCATTATATAAGCATTATAAATACAAGAAAAACACGTCAACTCACTTGACATGTTATTAATTATTATTATTATTATGACCACTAACTGGTTTAGTCCGAGTTTAAACACTCTTTGTCTTATTGAGCATTTGAGAAATGTGATAAAAAAATGTAAAAATCATTTTGTTTTATTTTGAATTTATATACCTACCTATATATCAATGCTTCGTAGCTTTTGGAAATCAAGCTGCGGGCTGAAAATAGTTACATCGACTTATTCTACACCCACAAAACTGAAAATTTTATAACGCCGTAGCTCACTGTTTCACGAGGGTTTTAAATGCTTTAGACAGACAATATTATGATTTTTGTGTTAAGGCGATGCCATACGTAGTAATGCAAAATCATGTGTTTTTGTTTTGAAAATTTAGTCGCCTAGAAATGTTTCAGATGCTTTAATTAAATACTGCGAGTAGAATACATCTTGATACTCGACCAATTCAAAGGTCAAGATTCTTGACCTTTGAATTAGTCGAGTATGTTTTATATAAGTCTTTTTATAAGCCCAGAAAAAAATAATGCATAGGCCTATGAAAACTGCTGTAAAGTTCAAAATCTCCTACTTACGAACCCATTTTCGGATATGATTTTATTGTATAATGTGGCAAATTAAGTTTTTTATAAAATGATCGGAAAAAAAAAAAATATTTATGCCTGAACATCCACAAAATAAAAAAAAGTCACTTTTTGGCCATGTTTTTTTCTTGCATAAATCAAAACAGGCGGATGGTGTTAAGCGGGAATTTAAACCTTATCGCCATCTACGTAAGGGTTGTTATTGATAGCGGCTCAATTTAAAATACTACACGACGTAGTGCATCGCCTTAAGAACAATATAATATTTTAAATCCAGCTTCTCGGGAAATTCAAAACGTTTTGAATACATCTGTAATGCGTACTTTTACATTTGTTTGTATCATCAGCGAGTATCAGAAACTGTATCTACCTATTAAAAAACAAATGATAATGACGAGTCCACCATCCAAGTCCAAGGCTTTGGATAATTATCCGTTTATTATGACAGGCCAATGCAGCCCCTTGCTGGGAGCTAAAGCCTCGTGGAGCGAAACTTGTTATAATTTTATATAAAGTTGCACTGGGACTTCCATCTGACAGCCACAAAAAACCCTGACTTTGATTTTGAAACAAAAAGCCCCGGTCAAAAAATTAATATCAATACGTCTGGAGCCGAACTGGCATTACATTGTGTTTTGGATCTGCTTTCGTTGCATGTTGATTGCAGATCTAGTTAGCGGCGCTCTCCGTCAATAGAGGCAGTTCTAGTATTACAGTTATGAAGGATCTTCTCGGAGCAAAAAGTCAGGTACGACTATGAGCTGTAAACACCGGAACGAATTTAATCAATAATAGTAATTGTCGAGTCATTTCTCCGTTATTCTTGGCGGGGCATTCGTACTTCGAGGAGGAGCGGTGTTCCTGTGGCTTGTATTTTTAATGAATCAGTGACAACGTAGATCTATTTGTGGTTAATTAAAATACATTAAGAAGTATTAACAGGGTGTTAAGGAACGTACCTGACAAACTTTAACCAGCGATTCTTGACCGTATTTGGAGGAAAAATGTTAATTAAATTTTGGTCTCCGGTCTAATTTTTTAGTTTTTTTTTTACATAATATTTTTTTAAATTAACACAAAAAATCTTTAACATGTCGTGAAACAATGATTCGCCGCAGACCAACATTTTATCTACATTTTTTACTCCAAATAAGCTCAGGAATCAATGAGGTTAAAGTTGGTCGGGTACGTCTCTCGAACATCCTGTATGTGTGATTTATTTTTCGGGTATTATGCAGTGTTGCGTTAACTTCTTCTTTAGCCAACGGTTCGGACAGCATTACAGTGTCCATCTTCAGGGCAGATGTGTAAATATTGTGGTGAAGTGTATGCAATCTTTACACATCTGCCCTGATGTTGGACACTGTAATGTAAACGTTGTCTAAAGAAGGGGTTAGCGCAATACGGCAAAACACCTCAAAAAATAAATCACTATAATTCTTTTGGCCGCGATAATCTCAAATCAAATCACCCTGTATGTTGTTCGTTTCAGGACGATTCAGAATTCTCAGTTCACCTTGGTGAGACACGCAACTTTCAGAATCGGAGTGCTAGTTTGATATGGCTTAAATTACAATATCTGGATATTAAATTACTTTTAACTTCCTATTCCCCATCACTTCTCTCCTCCTTTTTCAACAGTCTCGTAACTCAACAAGATTCTACAAATTCGGGATGCCTTAATGACCTTAGTCTCACAAGATCCGGGGAGTTGAAGCTCTATTCCACACATTCGGGATGCCTTAATGACCTTAGTCTGACAAGATTCGGGGAGTTGATGCTCCATCTCTATGATGATTAATATATTTTAAATTGGTACATAATTGTATTTAGTTAGCAATTATTCATTAACTGTTTTACCCAAGCAGCGGATATAAATAAATTGCCAAAATTTAAGCAATACAAATATCCTTCCTCCGTTTCCTTCCGTCTCACAACATTTACAACGAGTATAGCGTGAAGAAAGAACTTGTTAGATGATAATCTCCTTGCTCTCGATGCTGAAAACTAAATTCTCAACCTTCAGTCTGACTGTTTTAACTCAACCTACTAACATTCATAAGATAATAATTCGCTCTGTTCCAAAACCTGGCTCTTCCTGCACTTGCCCAATCTTGGAATCAGTCACCCATATAAACTATCTGAGGTTCTTACTTAATCATCTACGTTGGGATCAGCACTCAGCCAGCCTAACTCCCCGCATTCGTAAGCTCTCTCATATGTTTCGAACTCTTAAAAGTATCCTTACTCCTCCAACACTTAAAACAGTATGCTATGCTTTATGCCAATTTCTATTAGCATACGGTATCATCATTTGGGGAGATCCCTGAATGGCATGGCAAGAACTTTCGGAGATTTAAGATTTTGAACAAACGAACATTTATATTTATATAGATAGAAAGACTTGAAAGCTAAATGAACAGGCTCCCAACAGGTAGATACTCTCATTATCAGTCATCAAGCATGATACTAATGCATTCAGAGTTCGTGAAGCTCCCAGGTCTCCGCCAGCAAGGCTTATAGGCCTCCAAGAAAGCTAGGCCTCGATCACCACTGCATGGTGTGTCAATTACCAAGCTAACATAATATATCCTCCGCCCGGCGAAGAAATATTATGTGCTCCGCGCCTCATTTCTTATTCCCAGAGCACACCTTGATTCGTATGTCTGCCGGAGCGACAGGACTGATGAATCTCGTCCAGGAAATTGGTCCTGCGTCGAGATAATCTCTAACTATGGGAGCGGGTCCTTAACGGGCGCTTGCGATCGGTCGAACGGGGTACACTCTACACTCCCACTCCCGCTCTATGGGCCGTGCCCAGGAAGTGAGCTCTAGGAATGTGTTTGCAGTGAAGTGGTGTACTCCTTATTCAGGCTCCTAGTAAGCGGAAGTACATAGCTTACTAGTACCAGCCAAGATTCCCTGTCTTCATTTCTGTAGTAATTTCAAAGGCTTTTGCTGTTTTTTTTCTTATAATATGTTTTTGGGATACTTTGGTGATTTTTTTTTGTTTGTTTGAGAAAAATGTTGATGTACATTGTGACGCATGATCGATATCCTTTCTGATTAAAACATCAGAATAAAATGTTCTTAAAAAAGGGGAAAAAATATATTATTTTTTTATACCGGGTATACAGTCGAACGTGGTTAAAACGAGCACGCCTATAACGATACCACTGCTGTAACAAGCCAAAATTCCAAAGGGTTTGATTTCCTCGTAGGTATTCCCATAAAATAAAATCGCAAAATATTTATATATACCTACTGTTAGTGCTACGTTACGTCCTCATTCTAGTACGAGTATGTTCGGTCTTTTAGTTGTTTCATACAAGACGATGACGTCACGTCCAACCTCTATCTGGGACTAATATCCTTCCTTTCCCATAATTCGAGGCTCTGCTCGCGTTTCGGCTCGCAAATGTATACTCCTAAATCGTGTCCCCTCGTCGAACACGACTATCAAATGACATTTCATTACTTCCTAATTTTCTTCCAGTTCTTATTCATTTCTGTAGTTCCTGGAATAGGAAGTGAAATTAGGTTTATTTCCAAGCGCATGAGTCGCACACGTGTGCCGGATTCCCGGCACAGCAGCGGCGGCGGCGCGCGGTATGGGAAAATCCTATGATGATGAATGGACGATGCCCCGTTTCCGTGCGTGGGACGAATACGTCAATTTGGAACGGTTAACTATGTAACTCGGAACCGGGAAGACTGCGAACTAGGTTGTTGTACCATTTTACTAGTCGACAGTATTACTAACTAAGTAAAGACATTTCTCTACATGGGTAGGGAGACTGGGCTACAACCCCGCCCAACTCTGTCTTGATAGATACAAACTCTTTATGTTTTTTTTACATTAACTCCACACAGGATGCCCTCAGGAAAATAATTTTCCTCAGTGCCATCTCTGGGCTTACTGTGTAGAACGTTTCACAGTCTAGCTGTTAAACTCTGTTGAGTCGTAGGAACGACATGTTCTCATGGGACAAATGTCAACCGTGTTCAAAGGTTCGGCACGCGTTAATGTGTTTCCCGACCATGAAAGGATCAAAGTCGTTAGTTCCTTGAAGCATCTTCGATTGAAATACCGGTAGAACAAGGACAGCATTCCCATCTGAAGACAGTGCTTTAAAGATTGAAATCCGCCGGTTGTCTTAACAAGAGAATATCTAAACAGAAGTATATAATCAAACGGATCGCCCGTTTCTGCACGGAGTGGAGGCTTTATTTTTTTATTCAAACATACTCTTATGTTATTTCGACTTTTTATCTGACTTAAGAATTAGATTCGCGTGATCGTACCATGTACAAATTCCTAAAGTATCCAATTTCTTCTTGCGTGGTATTATAACAATACTCCTATATACTCCTAGAACTCCTTTCTCTGTCGATCCACCGTACAAGACCAATCCATCTTGTTCATTAAGCTTTTATCAGCTTTGCACTCTTTCCGGATTTCCTTATTCGTTATAAGGACATATTTATTTTTTTCACTGGTACATTCCATTTCTACTGCATTCTGTATATTTTGTCCTTACTATGCCAATTGTATGTTTCACTCCCACTGATTGGTGGAACATCATGTGGACTGCTATCGTCGCTTCATTTGACTATTGAATCATTTTACTATTGCCCTTTTCAAAGTGAAAATAAATTTTAAAAAATTCCCGAATTATTTTTCATTTCATCTAGAACCTAGTTTTAATTCATCGATAAACTTAAAAATTAAAAGTTACCGATAAGTAAAGCACAAGTGATAATTAAAAATATTACCGTCCAACAGTTTCCATGTGAACAGATAAATCTTTACCATAAGTAGTGTAGAATGTGTGGATGATTATCTTCGCTAATAGACCTTTGTTCTGCAACACTCATAACTGACGAACTCGGTCGCACTTACAATTTTAACGAGATTTATGTTACAGCTTGCCGAATGTACAGTAGGGTGGGCCGTCCAGAGTCTTTTTCGAATGTTAGTAGGTATTCGTCAAGGGTCTCAAAAGTTGCGCAATCGAATGCCGACAACGGATTTTTTATGTTCCCATACAAGAAACCAAAGGTTAAAAACTACATTTTTGTAAAATTATCTAATAAATAATGTCCTCCAAAAACATAAAGTAATTGTATTAAGTGTGACGTTGATAGCAGCCATTGCGGCGGCGATAAAACATGAAAGAAAGAAAGCCTGGGTGGAAACACATGGAAAACTTATTTTTTGCAACACTTGAGTAATAAAACTTTTGAAATGTTAATAATATAAATAGTTTAAATTTATCTGTAGTAAAATTCATAAAATTTTCGCCATTTGACTCGAATCGGTGCATTTACAATGCATCTTTGTATTATTATATTGTTTGGTATTTTGAGCTAGCTATGATTTTAATGTTTGTATTAAAATCTATGTCTGGAATAAGTTTGGGCCCCTCTTATGTCGTTACGTAGGTTTTTAACTAACTTTACTCGTATTCTATATTTGATTAGAATACTAGACTATCTAGAAGATTAGACTATCGACGATATTGCATTATAAAAAGGCCCTCAAAACATTGACGGTCCAGCCTATTGTACCTACACTCAGTACATTGTGTGGTGCTTTTGTTTTTTCGTGTTTGTTTCTCGCTCGTTTGTTTTTGTGTTGGTTTGATTAGTCCCGAAATACAAGCACGCGGAATTTAACGCCTGGTGGTTTTCGTATAACAAAAAATACACCGTGAAGCTTTGCAAACATACGGTCGAGTTTCGCTCGAATTAAAAACGCAAATCACGCGTAAACTTGGTGCTGCATAGCACTACGAATTGATAAATAGTGCGGGTAAAATTGACGACAATGGAGAATTAACTTTCCGTTGTATCTAAGTGTTTCTACTCGGACAGAATTTATGAATTTATTGTATTATTTTTAAAATCCATGAAATTTCATCTTTTATGCAACTTTTTTTTCGCTAACGAATTCGCGACGGAAAAAGTAAAGTTTTCGTGAACATTGCATTTACCAACACTACGAGTGAAAATATCACGAAATGCTCCCAATTACGCATTTTTTTTTGTTTTTGTTATTAGGTTACAAATACAATAACAATTTATTTTGGTAGACTTGAATTAAAATAAGAAAGTCACACATCATTAAACGTCCAGCTTCATGTTTTATTTTTGATAAAATGATCTTTTGGCCAAACAATAAAGCCGCCTGATTTGTTGCCGTGCTTAAAAATTAGGTTTATTTTTCGTACGAATTATACAAATTCCCTTGAAGGTGTAATAAAAGTCACGGTACAATGAAAACAACGGGTTCATAACATACATATCATACAACAGCGCAATAAAGAGTTATAATTTGTAACTGATATTAAAAAGTAACTGTTGTTTCCTGCCCAAATTTTCCAAACTGACAAGACGAAAAAAAGAAGATTTCTTTCGCACTGACTATTCCAAGCTAAAAGGACTTAAGTGACTACCACTTTTTAGGAGAGCGAAAACAGTTAAATTTAACTTTGTATCTTTCCATTTATAAAACATCCAGTGACAATTTTAAGACTTTCGGTTATTTTATTTTTTAAATTGTAATATAAAAAATAATGGGCTACATTAATGCATATATATTTTACAAAATATTATATTTAAGGCAATTATTGGTCATCATTAGAAAAGAGTAACACTTGTGCCTGATAAGGAAGCCAATATTAAGTTGTTGGTTGTATTTTTTTGGATAAAATAGCTTTTTTTAATGTAAGCTTTTTTGAATTTTTTTTCATTTATTTATTTCTTTTGATTGGTTGACAAATACAGCGCAATTCTGAAAGGAGTTTATTGTAGTTCTTTTGTGACTTAGTAAATATAATTGTTTTGCATTTGAGTAGTTTTAAAATTAGGTATAATGAATTGATTTTCGTTTCTCGTGAGTTTTTATTATTTCTGATTTTCTGAATATTTTTTCTTTGTGCATTTTTAAAATGGAAGTATGCTTAAATTAATTTTTCGACATTTGGTGCTTGAAACAGTTTACAATGTGATTTTGCTAAAATAGCTTTTAAATTGACGTCAAAACTAGAAGTTCTCACCTATAGAGGTTAAACAAATAGCAGTAGAAATTATACGATTATCGAACCGAACAGTTACATTTATTACCTGCATGGTAATATCATTTTGTTATATGTTGTATATTCATATTCAGAAAACCATTTGCGGTTAGTAGGAGAAAAAATCTGTACAAAAGATACCTAGTTCCCATTTTTTACATCGACTGTTTTCGCTCTTCCGAAATGCTGCCATTTGTCACTTACGTCCATTTGGTTCGGAACAGTCCCTTCCATTCTCAGGATCCTTTCGGATGATTCTGTCGGAAGAATGTTTGGCGCCCAAACGAGATTTAATCGTGATATTTGTTATTATTACCACGGAAAGGAATTTTATCTCGGGCGCAGCACGGCGGCGGCCGGCCCCCGGGCGCTGAGTTAACACTTCCCCCAGCCCCAGCCGGGTGTTTATTAGACGGGCTTTATCGCGCCAAGGGTAAATGGTAAATAGTAAATACTTAGCGTAGGACTCGCAGGAATCGGATTAACGCCGACAACTAGTCGAGGGGTAATCTTCGCTCGTGAATAATTCCGACACGATTAAAACTAAACAATTTGTGTATTATTTTTGTAATGGTTTTATCTGCCCAAATTATCTTACCTCAGTTATTCTATGTACGTGTGCTGAATAAGATTTTTATAGTAAAACATAATATTTTAAATTCTTCGCTCTTATTTTCTACCTACCCCTAGGCATTTAAAATTTAAAATGTTGCCTGCAAGAAAGTTGCTTCATACTCACACGCCAAATAAAGCAATAATTAAAAAAAAAATTACTTTGGTTTGTTGATACTGTTGATAACTCGTATTTAGATTGTCTACCTGTTGTTCTGCCACCGAGAGCTCCGTTGGAACCTCATGTCTTTTTCTGAACTTTTTTACATGTTGCATTTTATTTAAATACTTATTTGCGACTCCCAAATCATGGTAGTCGTAAATAAGTTAGAAAAATAATGCAATATCTAAATGATGTAGAAACTAGATGTACATACACGGTGTCCGGAAAATGATGGTGCAAGCGGAAAACTGATGAATCTACATCATATTTGGAGTCGAATTTGCGGTATAACTTTTTTGATTTGAAGTTTGGTTTTCGAGTAAATCGAGTCATTTAACTTCAGTTTATTGTCTCTTAAAACCCGTCGAAGCGTTGTGCCGGATCCAATTTTTCTCAACTCTTTAGCTGCCGAAATAAAATTTTTTTTTTTGGGTCCTCTGTGATGTAGATTGCTGTTTGCCGCTTATACTCCTAGTTTCCGGATTCTGTGACAATCAATAATAAAAAAATAAAACTGAAAATATAGTGAAATGAGATAAAAATAGACATTTTGTAGAAAAAAATGTATTTAAATAATAATATATTCTAACCTCTCACTGTTAATCGTTTATGTGAAAGAGAAAAAGGTTACAAAAGATTTGCTGTATTCCTATAGTTGATTATTTTCATTATTTATTAAAGGTATTATATTTATTATTAATACTTAAAAGAAATCGTAACCTGCCCTTTCATAGATGGCGCAAATTTAATTATTTTAGGAAGAAAAAAACACTCTTTGTAGGGTTTTAAAATATTAAGATGAATTATTATTTGTTTGCCAATGTATCCGAATACAAACTCAATTCTCTCAAGAAAGGCATACTAATACAATATTGGATTGAATCACCTATCCACTTATCCATTTGATTAAATAATCTAATGCTCGAAAATACTTGCAATGTATATCAATTTACCTAACAAGGTTCTAAAATATGATAATTGGCTAGGGCCAGCTGCTTTTTAGATCGAACCCACCTTTTATAACTTTTAATAGAGTTTCACAGTTTCGAATACCTCACAATTAATTACGAACCATCTTCAGGTTTATTGGATTTTTTGTGAAGTTATTTTTTTACAGTTCGCACCTTCATGTTAATAAATGATTTATATTATCCGCACCAGGGTATTAATATTTTCTTATCCCTATGGTATTAATTATATTTCACCTGCTGAGCAGTTTTTCAATTAGAAATATTCCTCACAAGAATTTTGATTTTTTATTGCCTTGGGTTGGTATACAACTTCTTTGCTTATCCACTTCCATTCGTACAAATAATACAATCGCAAATTAAAGATGAAGGTAAATAAATTTAAAGGCAGTATTGTAGCTATTAGAAAGATCTTCAAAACATATCACCATGTGATATGAATCAATTGTGGGACGCGTATATGGGCACCGCCGCCCCGTGAACCATTCATTGGATTATTAACATCTCTGCCATACGCCATAGGTCACCCCAGATGGTTCTCTACTTTGGTCACGTAGCCGGGGTGCTCCATGGGTGAGGATTGTATAGGTCTTCTACCTTCTATGTGGCGGGTCGGATTTGGAGAGACAGGTTGAGAGAGATCTTTTTCCCCTTCCAGCAGGACTCTCTCGACCCATCGCCTTGCGCTACCGTGGGAGGGACGAATTCAAGCGTCTGTCATTCCTGGACACACTAACCTCCGGATTACTACCCACACCCCATACTTTTTTCCTTCCCAGATCCTTCCTTTCCTTATAAAACTGCTACCTACCTTCCATACAGCATCCCCAAAGATGACATAGGCCACGAGTGAAATTATTTTCATCAGAAAATAGAAAAAATGATTTTCCAATGAAAGCTGTGAATTTGCCTCGTAGTATTTTGTAGGAGTGCGGACTTCGGTCACGTTCCCTCAACCGAGTGCGGAAGAATAGCTAATAATACCCGTTCGCACAATACTCCGATGCAATTCTCTTGCATGCCGGTGCATTCCGTTCGCCCTTACCGGAAGCTGCGTTTCGTTCTCGATCCTGTACCATTCCCATGGAGTTGGTTTTGGATGTGTCACACCACCCCCTACCGGCGGCTACCGGTTAGACCGCAATTGCAAGCGAGATCCAGGCACCTAATGCATTATTCTAATGCCGGTTTGTCCATGGTGATTCGTAATTGTATCGATTTCAAAAGTGGTTATGCAAAATTTACCATCCAGGCGAATAAAACATAACATATTACAAGTTGTTTATATGTAGTTTCTAGTTACGCTTTGACGGTATTCAGGATGTATGGTACATACTTCGTAGGGAAATCAGGGCCGGATTCAACCTTCTACAAAGAAATGCCTTGTGGGTGTGTTTGGGGATTCAAATACATATTTGCCAAATCGAGGCATAAATTTCCAATACAAAACTGTGTTTACGAAATTCAAATGGTATGGAGATCTGTGATGTCAGGCGAGTGTAAGTAAGAAAGAGCAACCAATAGGCCAGTTATTGGGTTAAGTGTAACATTTTTGGTTTCCACTCAAATTTGTTTAGACGGCACTTCTACTTTTCTTCTTTATTACATACCAATTTATTGCCTTTATTCTGTACGATCCACGGGTTCCACGATATGTGTTCCGTAAGGATTGTATTTAGTGTACATAACTACTCTAATGAATCCGGTTTGACATGTTGTCATTGAATTTTGTTTTGGCGTCCGTCCTGTATTTGTATTTATGTTGTTATTTTTATATTTATTGCACTATTTGATCTCAGAAAATTTTACCTACTTATGCATTCATCAAGATTCAATCAATGTTTTATTTTTATTTTGAATGAGTAGTTCTGAAAACATTGTGGAAATAAATTAAATTTATTAATTATTAAAAAAATCATCACGCACGCGAATCTAATACGGAACCCAGCTGACTCAAACGATATTGAGAGAAGAATTCTAAAAAAAAATCTAATACTGAGGGCCGTAAAGTGTCGATAGATACGCTCCTGTCTATAATACATTTTAATCTTCCATACTCGTGGGGTATAGGATACTAGCAGGAGGTACGAAGTATTTTCTAGGTATTGGTATTGAGTAACTTTTATCGGCGCATGTTACGTGTTACCGCGTTCATATTCTGGAATCCTGGCGTTTGATAGCGATGGCGTGCTTAGCTGAACATCGGAACGACTAACACACGAGGCTCACTTCAGTGAAAAAAGCTTATGGCTAATTATTGCGCCATTTACAAGTTTTAACGTTCGTTCCTTTGCGAAAATTATCGATTTTCACGGAGAATTATCGTTAAATCATTGCCAATATTACAACGGTTTATCGACGTTCATCAATGTTTATGCCCGCTCTACAACCTCGCCTCGTCTGCTTTCCGTCGGTTTGTTGTGTCCCAATCAAAGGACACGAGGCGAACCTTTGCCGAATATGCGGTACTGGTAATCGAACGCATTCACTACATAAACAATAAATGCGAGAGTTAAGAGGTTACTGTAAAGCGCACTTGAAGTGAAATTACGCTAAACTGCGCTATGTAAATGCTGTGTTATTATTATTTCATCTCGTAGAGAAAATCTTGCAAAAGTCTTGGACTAAGTTTTCTCTCTGTATTCGAATAAAACTAATTAAAATTTGAGATGTTTATTAATTTCAAGAGGCGTTTTATGACTTTATTTTCAAACTGAGTCTAAGTCGTTGTAATTAAACCCATTTTACTTTCCATCTTTTTTTTGCATTGTACCTGTTTTCCGCGTCTTCGAGATGTATTTCATATGCAATTCGCGTACGGTTGCAATTTGCATAACACGGAGAGTTCAGATTAACTCCCATTGATAGTTGTTTATCGGAGGATGTACTTTTATATTTTCCTTCCCGAGAAACGGTTAAATACTGATCGATTCCTGCATTCAAAATTTCCTGGATACACAGGTAACACAAGAGTCTGCAATGTCTGCATCGAATGACTAAAAATTTCGAAATTGTGCTAGAAAACCAAAAAGTACCACGAAAATTCCTGTTCACATTATGAATAGCGACAAATTCGACGTTATCTAACTGATAGTCCTGGATTGGATACTTACGCGACTCGTACGCGTGCAAACGGTCTGAAGTCCGGGAGAAAAATGCATAATAATACACGAATTCCGAAAATTGTGTCTGCAGGGTAAAGATTGCATTGATGCAAGCCAACCTTCGAAAGGAGAGGGCCCCAAACGAAAAACCTAAATAATATCACGGAGTTTATCAGCATTCTTTTATTTTATGTATGTTTAAGTAACCATCCATATATCCTGTTATTTTACGGAGTATATTGTTCCATTATTCCCCACATCCACCCGGTAACAATGCAGCTTCCGTGACGACACTTGATGTGCCGCTGGCTAATTGAATAATTGCCCCCGACGGAAGCGGCATTAAGGGTCCATTTCCATAACTGACATGTCATTTGTCGTGTGTGGCGTTCCGACAAGGTCACGACGCAACCTCACTGGCTCATTCTCCCGTGATAGAAATGTCTCCTCGCGGTTCTGGCACTACTTTCCTCGCGATGAGCCTCTTGCATGATGACTTTTTTGGTTCTGTTAGCATTTCTAAGGCATAAGATTTACAACATATTTAAAAAAAAAACAGCTTTTTAAAAAAAAGTGTTTTTACTATCTTGAATTGATTGCATTTTTATATACTTTTGAATAGTGTTTTCAATCGGGCAGCTTTATTTTTTAAATTTTGATAATCTTCTAAATTTAAGCATTTTTATATTCTGTGAAAAATATCGATGGTGTGTCGTGTTCTTTATTGCCGTTTGAACAGTCATATAATTTTTTTAAATAGTATTTTCAAATTACGTAATGACGGCCTCCGTGGTCCAAGAGCAAGGCTCTCGTCTAGCAATCCGTAGGTCGCGGGTTCAGATCTCGTCCTGCGCAAGTAAATTTAGTTTGATGAATTTGTGTTATTTCACAATTGATTAATTAAAAATAATATATAGTTTCCTTGCGGCAGTCGAAGATACTCTGAGCATCGCTCTGGTGTAAGACCACCATTCAGAATTGAACCGTTGCGTGAAATGGCTTTGGCCGTGTTTGGTGACTCCTTCCTCTCCCTCATTTCCTGCCACTCCCCACCACCTTCAGCCTCACAACATATCCCAATAAAGGATGCCATAATCTCACTGGCTCCAGACGGTTGGGAGCAGTTGAGACTCTTTTGCGGTATAACGTAAAAAAAAAAAACTTAAATTTTTCTAAGCCAATTGAAAGTCCATGCAAGAGGTTCATTGAGGCGTGCAAGCTGACTGAGCCGTGTTTGGTGATATCTCCCTTTTGCTTTGGCAAGTAAAAGTGAGAAGACGATTGGCCTACCACCGGGAGGGTTCGTGATTCGCATCCTCAGCGGTGCCCATTATTCAAAGAGAAAATGGCACAAAGCCAGCACGAAACTTCCACTGAATTCTACCGTATCGTTATTTTGTTTGTTTTGCTTGACACGTGAGGACGTGCGGCTGGAGTGGACATATTCGGTTGGTAATTGGATAAACATATGCATGCACGTAATCGTACATTTTGTTAATGCGTGTTTTACTATCATCAGAAAGTATTTTTTAACAGTAGCTTACTTGGGTTGTATTTCATACAAAAATGTTACATAAATTCACACATCCTACTTTCATTAACAATTATGATATGAAGCCTACGATTACAATATATATACTATCACCAAAATCTTGCCGAGAAACCACCATTCAGATTCAATACGTTGTTTGACATGGTTTTGGCTATCTTTAGTGACTAGGCTCTTCCCAACCTTCCTCTTTCCTTTTATCCTTCCCCATTTCCTTCAGCCTCACATTTTCGAACACTGGGGTTACCTACAAGGTTACATTGACACCGGCCAGTTGATTCACAAAGAAATTCCTTCCATGACGTACGTTTTTATGAAAGATGTAATAAATAATCTTTCTAATTCATGTTTAGACTATTTTTATAAGTTTCGAGCAAAATCATTAAATTATTAAAAGTGCAATCCTAGGCAAAGATAACCGCCGACATGTCTCACCGAAACGCTCGCTCGAAACGTGTCTGAATTAGAGAAATTTCAACCTTTTGAACGGACTGCAGTTTCACTGTAGTCAGTTGGCAACGATACCGTTCAGTGTGGGAATGATGGTTGTCACGTGGTCGTGCGGTAATCCACTTGCCACGGTCTCGACCTGCCGCTGGCGGGGCACGACCTCGAAATGTCAACTCCATGCGAGAGCCGGGCTCAGAGGGATCCTCTGTGAGGGCGAGGGGGGCGGCTGCGGCTGCCGCTGATCCAAGCGATAGCCGGCCCGAGTCAAGCCCGAGTCGCGCGACGTTGCAGCTACGCAGGGCACGGAGCAATAAAGCGCAATAGACTCTAATTACCACAATATGATTTTAAAAAGTGAAATGAAAAAAAAACATCGTTTTTCATTGCATTTTTTTCTGTATTATTTGGCCGAGAGGTTAATTATCCTTGGCTCTGGAACCAGAGGTCGTGGATTCGAACACGACGTTTGCTAATAATTAAATTTTATTTATATGAGTAATTTCACATAACGATCAAATGTATAGCGTACCTACCAACTGAAGTCCTCGGCTTTGCCCGGGATTTTCGCAAGTTTTTCGAAATTTAATGTAGGCAGTGACTTTCTTCTTGTTATGAAGATTAAGGACGGGTTGTTTTGGAGAATTTGAACAATTCATAAATTTCAACGTATTACATTTTGGAATTTTGATATTGTATTGATATCTTTTAGATAAGTGGGTTTCAAATTTTTTGATTATATTATCTTTATAAATTTGGATGATTGCATTTTTTCTTGAATATAACTTCTACTCCGGGCACCCCGAAATCTGTAAATAGCGTTTCTGTTGGATACGTGGAGGGTTTCTTGGGATTACTTTGAGGATTAGCTTCTGAACCACTTTGATCGGGGTAAGAATCTTATTGTATGACCCCCCCATCCAATAATTCCGTATTGAATTAACGACTGGATTAGTGCGTAGTATACTCTTTTTAGGTTATTTCTTTTTAAAATATTTCTTAATCTTATGAATATGTATACATTATACATTAACATGTATACGTTCATTTTCAAGTTCTGTGAAAGTTTTTTTTCAAGTTCTGTTTTTATTTCAGTTCTGTCAAGCATCTAGCCTATAATGATATAATAACAGAACTTGAATAGGACTTTCACGGAACCCGAAAATGAGCGTTGAAATTTGATGAATTGTTCAAATTCTCTGAAACAACCCGTCCTAAGAAAAGTCCTATGAAAGTTAAAGTGTTCAACTTACATCAATCTCTGAAAAAAACACTTGATTTGTATAAAAATCAAATCCACGCCGCTCGCCTGCCACAGTTATAGAGTTGTGAATACCTACTATCAGTATCGTCCTGGTGCAACACCATCATTCAGATTCGAGAAGTTACCTTAAATGGCAGAGGCCATGTTTGGTGATCATATAGAATAGTCAGCTACTTCTCACCCTTCCTCCTTTCCTAACTCCTTTCCCACTTCGTTCAACCCACGTTCTCACTACACAATCTCACTACATAGATACCTCAAATTTTAAGGATGCTATAGTAACACTGGCTCCGGGGAGTTGAGATTCGGTAAAGACACAAACGAAGAAAAAAATGTGTTTCATACATAGACATATGAATATTAGGTAGACCTGCCCTAAGTGATTAAAAGCGTATTATCCCCACTCCCCATACCGGTTCCATTGAGCCGGCTGGGCTCGCGTACGGCCTCAAGTGATATTTGAAAACGTGACGTCATCATTCTTGTGCGAACTATGGTCGAGGCATCATCGGTTCATTTTAAGAAATAACACGGCAAAATGTTTACTTGTACTATGAAAACTGGTAAAAATAGATGCGAAAAAAGAGAATAAACCCAATTGTCGTATTACATTCCATATATAAGCATTATTTTATTTTATTTTAAGCATATTCACATCGTATAATATGAATCAGTTGTTACTATCACATCGAGAAACGTCTGGACGCGAAACACAAAGCTGGTTGGTTGCTGGGAAGTAAATTATGAACATTTATAAAAGTGTCTTAACTAAATACTCTGAAACTAACTACGACTCTGAATATAGAAGCTGCCTTACTTT
This sequence comes from Hesperophylax consimilis, assembly GCF_061612785.1. Taxonomy (NCBI): domain Eukaryota; kingdom Metazoa; phylum Arthropoda; class Insecta; order Trichoptera; family Limnephilidae; genus Hesperophylax; species Hesperophylax consimilis. The sequence continues at coordinate 27,797,375 of NC_142843.1, read as the reverse complement.
GCCGAATTTGGACTTCGCAAATTTGTTCATAACGTGGCGAGTAATTTGCGCTCCCATGTAAAAATGTATATTCATTCAAAGCAGATTTTACTTTTAAGAAGTAAATGGTGATATTATAATGCGAGATGCCTATTTACTGTCAGATTGATTTATTGACGAATCACAGTCATCTTCACTCCCTTCGTTCTTCAACAGTTGATTTTACCCCTCGCCTTTATCTTCTCGTCTATTAATTCCTATGTCTGTGGTTTCATAAAAATACGTGTAAATATTTACTGATATGTTATATACTGAATCATCGCGGTAGATTTCGGCTCTTTTGACATCGGATACCAATTAATTATTATCCAACTTGGTTTCTAGTTAAATCACTTATTTATTGTTCTTATTTCGATCGGCTCCTCTTTTAAAATGACCGTTTTATTCAAATATCTGAACAAACAATCTTTTATCACCGCGCTCGTTAATATTCCGTAAAATAAAATCTATAAAAATGCAAATTTGCAAATTTATACGACATTTCACGAAAAATATATAAATATAATCTCCGTGATTCAACCAAGATAGAAAATTATAACTCGCTTATAAGATTTGAGATTATCATAATAAAGTGATGCCTGCAATATTGGTTCGATCAAGCGCGAAGCTTATTTAAATTATTGGCCGCTTTGTGTTGGATTAGTTAGAACGTGTCGTATTGATAGTCGTATTTCTGTAGAATGGTGAACAATACGCCCCATACTCGGCGTTAATCGTTCGTTGTGTTATATACGGTTCCATGATAACTCAACACAGTGACAATTCAACACACTTTTAAAAAGCGCTATTAAGTCATTAGAAACGATGAAAAAAATAAATTTCAACCTAACCTAACCTTCTTAAACCAGTTAATAAAGTTTTTGTTTCATCACTTTCCATGACTTTATATAACTTTTTAAACATGTGATGAATTATCATTTTGATGAGTTATCCTGTCACCGTTATAAACATCTAATTGTAGCTGACCATAAATTGTTAGAATAATAATTGTCATCCGGGAGTGCCGAAGGAACTATTAACCTGGGAAAACCGCATTTCAATCTCTGTTCAGCATTTTATGGAGATAAATCGCTTTCGGGTGTGGGTGTCGTGCTATTGGATGTGCAAGGTGAGAATCGGATTATGTATGCAGAATGGGAATGTCCGTTTGCCAATATTAATACGGGGACGTATAGAGTCGAGCACACAATCAAAATACCTCCGTAAATTCAGAAGACGTACATATTATCCAATCGCCTCATGTTGACCTCTATAAATCAAGTGAAACCAAATGTCACATAAATAATTTTATGTCATGGAGTTATGCCTGGTAGTGCGGTCAACTCCAGACATATTTCCACTAAAACACTCAAAGTCGAACATCGCAACCGCCTTGAGCCAGTGAGACTATGGCACCCCCGATTGGGGTATATTGTGAGGCTGAAGATAGTGGGCAGGGAAAGAGATGGGAAAGATGACGGTGGGGAAGTACCCGGCTGTTCAGATTTGGTCACCAAATACGACCAAAGGCATATCAAACAAGGTTTCAATTCTGAGTGGTGGTCTTTCACCAGGGTGATACTTAAAGTACTCTATGATAATAATAATATTTGAATGATTTTTATAGCGCCGTTTTTGTTCAAAATCACCTCATGGGCGCGTGCAAATATATAATACATCTCTTCAATGACCTATCTACTCTGGAACGTGCCGCGTATTTACTGTGTATTATTTTAAACATATTAATTGTATTGTCCAAGTTAACTACTCCAATATTTCAGAATAGGACGATCCTAGTTAATTTTTTTGCAGAATTCGCGTGCAACATTTAAAAAAAAAATGAATAAAGATCGTATTTCATGGAACACACTCTATATTCCGATATAGGCAGTTTCAATTTGATCTCTCATGTTAGATGCCAATCTTAATGCAGTAAATACCTATCTGTTCGTGAATCCAACATTCTAGACAATCTAGACTCATACTCAGACATTTCGTCAGCCTAATATTTCGCATGTTTTCGAAGTCGACATCTCAATCGGCAGCATCAAGTAGGTTAATCACTTAATCAAACTATCAAGCATTCCGATCTTTATGGTGCCAATTATAATACATTCTCCTACGTGATCATTCCCATGCAGAACAACCATGTTTTTTATTATTGTATGGCATCTCATTTCACCGATTAATAATAAATCAATATAGTCCTGCGACTATGCAACGACATCACAACACATATGTAAATACGAAATACCTACGTTCACAAGAAAGAGGGAGTCTATCAGCGAAAACGGATCTAAATCGAAATTCCTTCAACAGAGAGAAATACTACAAAGGAGCTCCCACCATGCATAAACCTGGATTGTTTACAAGAGAGATAGATCCTGCAACAGATTTATTAGCGATTCAGGCTTTACCACAAATAAAAGTTAACTTTAATAAGGACGGATTGTTTCACAGAAATTTAAATGTAACATTGCCAGCAAATGGCCGTTCAGCGCCGTTTCCTTTTTTTGACAGTTGAAAAGTCCCCGTTAAATGCCGATTCTAAGTCCGCGTCAGCTTTTGAACAAACTGTGATCAGCAGAAGAGAACAACTATCGTAGACTTGTCAGCTTATTAACAATTATGATATGAAGCATACGATTACAATATATATACTGTCACAAAAATCTTGGTGAGAAACCACTATTCATATTCAAAACGTTGTTTGGAATGGTTTTGGCTATCTTTAGTGACAGTTGAAAAGTCTCCGTTAAATGCCGATTCTAAGTCCCCGTCAGCTTTTAAACAAACTGATCAGCAGAAGAGGACACCTACCATAGACTTCTTAGCTTATTAAAATTTGATAGAAAGCTGAAACGCAACTAGAATTGGCGTCCAACGGTGACCTTTCAAATGTTAAAAAAAAAAAACAAAATGTCGCTGAATGGCCATTTGATGATTTTCTCACAAGTGGATTTTTGCGAAACAACTGGGTCTAAGTGTTTTTTTAAGTTAACGTTCATTTGGTACTATTCGGTTTCCCCGGACTTAGCCATTATATCCACAAACAATGAGCGCATATTTCCATATATAGATAGTGGAGTGTAATTCAAATGAATGTGTTTTGTTTCGGAAGGCTCGTGTGGGCTCACCAATGGCGATGCCTATTCAGCCCATCCCAGGCACCAGACAGGCAAATTGCCCGGAACGCGATATCTTCTTCTCGGTGGTGGCGCAGAACTCCGTGGTGCAAACATTATCGTTATTGAATTTCCAACCCCTCGTGGTAGCATTGTCTAGTCATAGTCGTTCTTATTACGAGACGGGCTGGCCCCAGGCTGTTAACCCTCCGGCGGACGTGCCTGTTTTTGATCAAATAATGAAAAAAAACTACCGAATTTAATTCTTTTTTAACAAACATTCCTGGACTACGTATAAACTGACGAAATTTTGTTTCTTCCTACTCCCAGATTTAAATGTGGAAAATGTTGCTAGCGCATTGATGAAGTGATGGATTGAATCCGTGACTCCTGAATGCGAACCCGATGCGGACCGCTCATCTACTAACCTGTCAAATTACTCCACAATATTATTAATATTCTTATCCTTCATAAGCCTTCTGGTTTCCAGCTTTGAACATAGGCCCCCTCAAATGTCTCTAGTTTTATTGATTTTTCGCTACTCTTACTCATTTATTTATTTGCAAAAATACTATAAAAAAAATACGTTGTAAAAGCGATAAAGACATAAAAATGGTTGACATAATAAATATATGTGGTTACACATCGAGGACAAAAAAGGTTACACATAGGTACACGTTGTTAAAGGTTAAATAATACTTCACGTGCTTAAATTCATTGTAGGGCGTGTGAAAAATATTGCATTAACATCAGCATTGGTAAGTTATTTCTGCACCTGAGAAGAATCAGAAGCTTGTGTTGGCGGCCTCGCGTGAAATAATCCGAGATATTTAAAATAAATATTATATATAAAATCAGCAGCCCACTTTGGGTTGTCACGTCTAAATATCCGCATTCTTCATAATCTTCTCTACACCTTCTCCTTCCCGTCCCCCACCTTAACATCCCTATGCCTCACAACGTTACTATAATGAGGATGTCATAGTTTCACTCGGGGTAGTTTAAACTCTTATGCCGTATCATATATAAATTAAAATAATCTTTCACTATGAATTACGTCATCTTCATTGTATAGCCGCTTAACTTATTTTTAAGGATGCAAATTTTTAAATATTGAAGACAATATTAGTGATTTCTAAACGAAAATCTGAACCAGAAAAATCAGAAAAGGAAACGGTCACATCTGGCATTGTCCCGGAAAGACAAGGGTCCTGGGTTCGTGTCCCAGATGTGACCGTTTCCTTTTCTGATTTTTCTGGTTCAGATTTTCGTTTAGAAATCACTAATATTGTCTTCAATATTTAAATATTACAATTTGAGGTTTTACTCAATTAAGTTATTCCGAAAAATTAAGATGCAAATTTTTATCAAGGTGGGGTATTATTTTTACCCCGCAGCGTTCGCTTGAAGGTTGAATGGCGAACCCTGGCCATGAATAACATCATCCTTCCCGTAGGTACACTGAAGTCATTCTTATATCAGCCGGTTCTCCTATCCTCCATAGGCGTGAATCCCGCGATCAGATTACTTGATTACATTTTAATCGCTGCGACCGACGGTTGGCGGGCCTGGATTTAGAAGCTATTCAAGTCATTGGATTTTATAGCGGAATCTGCGTTGGTAGTTATTGCTCTGAAATTGGAATCAATTTTACTATATCGGGGAGGTATCTGTTATCGGCTATCTACATATCGGGTACCTGTTAACTATCTGGCGATGATAGGTCTTGCCTTTATAGCGCTGTTTTTATAAACACGACAGCGATTCATTCGGTATTCAGTAGGATTCATTAAATAATATAAAATCAAATATTTTTTGTTTTAATCTGTCTATAAAATAGATGATAATACTATGATAATACTGTTTCTTTTTATGTTTTAGCTCTTTAATACTATTTTAATCTTTTTTCCCTTCTTTTTTTTCTATTATGAACGGTCAATTTGTTGTTGATCACAACTTATTTTCTACGTTTGTTATTTGCCTTTTTATTTGTTACTAACAAATTGGTTTATGAATAGGTTGTCGAACTGAACTCTATCGTACTGTGTTGTTCATTTACCCACCATGGGGGCGGATAGACCCTGTTCCTGCATCCAGTAAGGTGACATTAATCCGGTGCGGCTATCCCACGAACCACGGGTGCCTCCCCCGGCATCATGAGCGGGCCTGGGGAATGTTTGCGCGAGCCCGGTCCCCTTCCGTCCTGCCTCCGGTGACCTGAGGCTCACTTCATTCCCTAGGGTCTTTGGGAGTATCTTCCCCCCCTCCCCTCATTTACATTTCTTCGAGGGTACTCTCGGAAATCTGACTAAGGGACGCGGGTGCTTGGGATCGTTGTGGCCAGGCCCCTTGCCACGCTCATTCTTGCCGGGACTGCCCCGTGATAGTGGGGTAAACTGCCCTCGATACGCGGCTTGTATATTTTTATGTTACTAACAATCATGCATGCAGGGACATTGGAGGGTCTAGAATCGTTTTAAAATAAATTTAGCTTCTTTTTACAAAAAAATTAGAGTCCTGACGTGTGCGGCTAAGGAGGTTAAACAATCAGTTTCCTCACACAGCCGTCGGGAAAGGGTGGGTCCCCTCCAATGTCTATAAAATAGATTAATTACCTACGAATCTTTTACACATCGTGAAATATTTGTAACACCTACACTTTGATTCTGCCCACTATGAAATTAATCTAGAATTAAGTAGGTATTTTATATACGAAACAGTCTTAAATAACTTTTCCAAATAATCGACATGTTTCGAAATCAAAATATAACGAAAAAATTACACTACTTTTAAAAAAAGGCCATTTAACTATTTATTTAACTTTTGTACTGCTCGAAACTGGTTGGCAATTGAAATATAAATAAAGTTCTTTAAAATAGGGAGTTTATTTCAAATATGTCAAGTGGTAGCGTTATTTTTCACCTCCCTTTCTACAATGAATCAAGAATTCAATTACATATATATTTTTTTGCTTTTGGCAAAATAAACCATAATCCTCATTTCTTTCGACTAGTAAACACCCTTATCCGGAACGCAGAACAAAGCCAGGTCGCTAATCGACGCGCATTAACTGCCCGAAGCTATCATCACATGTCGCTATTCCAACTGCAGGGCCATATTCCTAGAGTGGAATTATTACATGTCCGCGCGCTGATGGATCGGCGGCTCCGCCCACCCTACCTCCTGGGCCGCGGAGTATGGCACCTTATAGACTTTACTGCTAGCCGGGGAGAATCCTGAGAAGCTTTCAATTAGTGCTTTGATTACAAGCTGTGTTGGTCCGATTGTGTGATGGAATTTTGTTGGTTTTCCGAGAACTGAGAAATTTAGATCTTCTTTTTGTGTGTTACTGCACGAGTTTTCCAACTCATGATGGCGAATATAAGAGTATAAGATATTCGTCTCTGAATGGTGTCTCTCTCAGAACATCTCTAAACTATATTTATTTAATTTTCATGTTTTTGCTCTCCCACGCAGGATTTCCAACCCGCGGACGCTGGGTCAAGCATAGAACTACAATTCGAGGCGCTACTGCGTACTAATATCTCGTCGAAACTATTATAACGCGATAAGCGGTGCACGTAGACCGGATTCAGTAGTTTTAGTTAGATCGTTGGGAGAGTTGGAGGTCAGTTGGAAGTAAAAAGCGGAACCTATTTTTTCGGTTAATGTCTCATCTAAACAATGGGGTTAAGAAGCTTGCCGCTTTTCCACAGAGGTCGACTATGGACAAGGTTAATTCTGTTTGTGGCTACCTTTTTACATATTAAGAATTGCTTTACGAAATATCAATTTCACGCTTAAAACCTTTCTGAAAAAAAAACATTGATGACCCTGCTTATCTCATTTAACATAATATTATGATTTAAATCATTTTTGTCGGATTAATCCCAGTCTTTTTTTTTCGATATTCGCCCTGGGGCATTGTCGAGGCGTTCCACGTAACAAATTTAAAATTGCCGACTTGAAAAGCTTTAAACTTTTTTTGATTGTCCATTTACTGGCAAATCGATTTTGCATGTACGAGATAGGATCTTGATTCAGAAGTGTAGTTAGCACTATCCAGTGCTATCCACCATTCAAGTTTGCGATGTGAGCGTTTCTGTACGCACCGTCTTGTCCTCGCTAAAGATATAAGTATTTTTAGAAGTCGTTTGGATATCTACAGGTCTATAGCTGGCTTGTTGAAGGCTTTAACTATCCTCTATCTTTGATCTGCGTTATAGCATGTTTATTCCTCCGCAATCGTTTCAGCTTAATTTGTGGAAATTGCCTAGGAGGTTGATTTAAACTTTTATTCTTGCCTGTTGGTTTCCCATATGGCGTGTACATAGCGATCAGATCGGTCGTTTAATCGAATGATAAAATTCTTGTAAAACTTAGTGCCTGATAAGAGTATACTACCAATGTGATTGTATTCACAATTTCACCCTCGCTAGAATCTACTCTAGGAAAAATTTGTTTTTGCAAAATTTTACTACCGGGTTTCAATTTTTCATGCGGTAGGTATTTATAGTATGTTAAATCTACAATTCCCACTTATTAAATTACCGCTAGTTTAGTTTATATTGACGGTCTCCGTGGTCGAAGGCCAAGGCTCTCAACTAGCAATCCGGATTGTGTTATTTCACAATTTATTCATTCACAAGATAGTATATACTTGTAGTATACTTGCGGTGCGTTCCAGAGTGGAAGATACTATCAGTATCGCCCAGGTGTAAGATCCCCATTCAGAATTGAAATGTCGCTTGAAATGGCCGTGTTTAGTGACTATATCTGAATAATCATATACTTTCTCATCTTCCTCTTCCACATCTCCCTCCACTCCCACTACCTTCATCCTCACAACATACCACAATTGAGGATGCCATAGTCTCACTGGCTCCAAACGGTTGGGAGCAGTTGTTGAGACTGGAAAAAAATAGTTGTATGTATATTTTCATTTTACTTAAGGGTTTCATATTGAGCAAGTTTATATCAAAAGAATTATTCCTTTTAAATTTAATGATAATCATTCATACCCGAGGAGTTTCACTCCTTACTGTTTATTACGATCGCCTCTACCACATAATTTATTTGACAGGGATGGAAGGCCCCCTCATAGTTGCCTTATCCATCCGTCGACAACTCGACATAAAATACCTCGTACCTACACCAAGTCTGTCGACAGTACGAGCAACAGGTTTCTTCTAGTTGCTTACAGATTCATGTCTGCGCGAACTGAAAATCACCCAGCAAAAAAAAATTGTGCTCAAATATCTTAAAACGTGTTTGTTTTGACCGCAGAAGTTCAAGGGTGTGGAATTCAGATCGGAAGAGACTGCGGAAGTGACTCAGGAAATGATGCGGACACATTTGAATAATTTCGAGATCTTTCGGTGTATTTTGATGATGCTGATTCTTAGATTGTTGACTCGTAGACCTTCTCGCGATCTCTAAATCAGAAGCTCTTTCTGCGTGAGTCATTTGAACATACTTGTTCCGTTCGTCATGAAAACAAAGATCTCGGATAACTTCAATCTCAACAGAAGTCTGATGTAGGTATTGCAAATATGTTTAGTTTTAAAAAAAATTACTTGTATTTTATGACTTGATTTATCGACCGAATTTTGAAGGTATTGTTGAGCACATCACATTTATGAAGCGATACGTAATTATAACACGAGCGTTCATAATAAAATAAATTAATGAAACCTCAGAGCTATTGCATGTTCGCTTTCATTCTAGGAATGTATGAGCATCTCATTTCCCACAGGAATTATGCCGCAATATGAACACTCCTTGCATATCCCATTACAGGAGCAGATTCCTCACGATGATATTGCCATAGTACGGAGTTCTAGTAGCAAATTACAAGTTGCGTCAAAGGGCATGCACTTGCTCATTACCTCACGCCTAATAAAATACCAAATAATGTTTGATATGCAATCAAAACCAAATATGGAAATGAAAATGTTTGATAAATGAATCGATGATAATCACGGCATTTATCAATGATTTTATTTAACGAATTTAGGAAATTTGGCATAATTTCGTTGAATGGTGTATGTTAGTGTTAGGGGCCTAAGTCTCAGAATTTAAATTAGACGAAAAACAATTCAGAATAAGCGAGCTTTTTGAGAAAATAAATCGTTGATATATTGGAGCTTTTTAAAAGTCTTGATTTTTATCATGATTATATTTCAAAGGCTTCAAAATGGCTGAACCATATAAATCAGTCGAATAAAGAGAGGAAATTAATGAACACCTCTTCAAACGTACGGCCATTCTTTAGCGGGGCACTGCGCAAGCCATAGGAATACCCTTTAACCATGCATCATAAATTATATACGGAGAAGTCCATTGTCAGTTGTGTGAATAAGCGTTCCGCTTTCATTTGGAAATAGGTGATCACCATCCAAGTCTATTTTCAGCCCAGTCTTTCACTCCTCGCCACCGCTTTGAGGTGTCATTGTTTTACACACGTGTTCCACTGTTCGTCTTCCGCATTACCAAATCTATTTTTACTCACGCGAGTACCTGCATCCCTTTTTAATATGGCTTATCTTTGTTCAGCTATTTCAAAGATTTTATATCTTTAATCTGCTTGTGCTTTTGCATAATCTTTCTTTTAATGCTAATTATAAATTTGGTTTAAATATTGTTTTAAAATAATAAAAGAATTAGTCTGTATCTCCCTGTTCTTTCTGATCTTTTTATCGTTTTTAGTAATCTAAATCTTAAAAGCAAGATGTACCTACTACTAGTTGAATGTTACCTTTTGACACTGATACGCAGGAAAGGATTAAAATACTAAAAGACTATCACTCGACGTCATTTGAGATTTGTGTTTCATGTATCCTTTAATGATTAAATCAGAATGCAATTGAAATATTAGTGAATATTTTATAGTGGCTACTTACTGCTGATTCCAAGAACACGTGTGTTGTTGGAGTTGAGCCAAATATAGTGTGACATATAGTTGAGTCGAATGATATAATTTATCTACCTCTACTGACTATTGTTTATTACTTTGATTGTAAGGGTATTATTAACCCTGTGAAAATTCAATCTATAAATCGCATTGAAATGTACATGTTTATTAAAAATCAACATGAGGAACGCGGGGAAAACATACACGCTGTAATTTAACAGGAGCTTTTTTATAAAGCGCTCTTAACGATACCAAGTCCAACGTCTGCACATTAAAATGAGAGATTTATTTCCCGAATGATTTATTTATGTTTATTTTCTAGTCTTTGAACTGGTTTAGAAATGTTAACGGTTAGAACCAGCAGTCCTCGCGCCAGTGACATGTCAAGATATGCATCAAATCTCCTCCCAGCATGTTTGCCGTATGACTAGGCGATAGCTTTCATTTTCATGTGTCAATCGCTCCATCTCCGCTATAACTGCGCGAGTCGTTTGTCGCGCTCTTCCGCTCGGCCTTGTACGTCCAGGGACAGCTGCCTCGCCTGGAAAAAGTCGGACATAAATAATACATCAGGTAATCACGAGAGCAATGGCAATGGTAATGGTAATGCTCGCCACATTAGGATGCACAACGAGTGGTGAAAGCTACCAACCACCCGGTGTAAGCTGGTCAGTGTTCACTGGTCACTGGTCACTGGTAACTAGTCACTGGTCACTGGTCACCGCTCGGTGTTCTGTTCCAGCGCACTCCGCCTGCTATTGACGGAATTTCAATAATCATGTATGTTCTTGGCTGCCTCCGCTGGGCCCCTGACCGCTGGCCGCTGGTCGCTGTACCGTTGTCGCTTATCAACAGCTGAGCGAGCCAGAACAACAACACTTGCACCAAACAGGTAGAGCGACAAAAGAAAGCCGCCGATGGCTTACAGCAGATCGCTGCCCCCGGCTAATTGACATAAGGCTTTTCGTACATCCACACTTTCGCTTTCGTGATAATCGGTCAGAGACATCGCTCTGCGGCCGGCATTATCCAACTGATGTGAGACTTATGTTATTTTTCGTGGGATTTTCACCTTTGAGGCTGCCATGTATGGTCAGCCAGATGGAAAGTAGAGATAGCCAGCGTGTGTTGGGTGACTGATTGAATTCCTATTTTGACATTATATCGCCAATAGTCAATAACTCACCATTACGAAATTATCTGAATTTATTGCCGACTCTCAATCGTAAATTAGTTGCTATTTAATAGGTTTTAAACGGCTTTACTATATGAATTAATTTCTCTTCTAGAAATCTTTTACGCCTATACCAATAATTTTACAATTCACGATCAGTGTTTTTTTGCTTCAGCACGACCTTGGCTGTTAACAAAATAAATAATTTTTACTAGTTGTCATTTTAATTCCCGACACGCACCCACTGTGATTTCTAATTCGAGTTGTTTTTATGGCTAATTCTAGACAATTAACCGTCTGCGTACGAATGGGCGTATTCTTTAGGCCTGTCGCTTTTTGTATTTCCACGTTTGGTCGCGCCCAAGTAAGGCCGAGAGAACCTGATATTGTTATTGTGGATGCGTTTATCTTCGAAAAAATCAACCACAACACAGTATTGTACCTCGGGAGAATAATTGCGCACACGAAACACCTCGATTTCATATATTAGTATTCATTACACGAGCAGCATTGCCATAAGTGCATCTGGAAATAGCGTTTTGGGCTCGTATTACCAAAAGGGTTCGCTTCCCTACTTCTTAATATTTTTCTGCTCAAAAATAGATTTTTACAAAATGTGGGTAGGATAGCTTCTCCATAGTTCGCCACCATTTTTTCGAAATGATATTTTTTCTTACTGAACTGAATATGATAATTATATCTATTTTTTTACAGTTGTATGGATATTTCTCGATAGCCATCATGTTGTGAACTGATAAGGTTGGCCTAGAAATTCCTGAAAATTCAATTTTCACGACGCCACAGTATCCATAAATCTCAACTCAAATTTACTGGTTTTGAAGTTATTTTTTCAAGGGTTGAATGGAGGTAGCGCGATTAACGTCATCTGTCTCGATTTTAAAAAACTGGCAAGCCTGTTAGACTGATGGCTGCCTGTCAAAATGTCGTTGACTATTTCGCTCGTTTTCGAATTGTCAAATGGCAATAAAACAAAGAACGTTAGCACCGAGTTCCAGAAATAGAATTTAAGCCACGGTCTTGTAAGTGTTATTAGGTTCTTTCATTTCTCTTTGCTCGGTAATTATATTTTGTTTATTGTTATCAACTTTAATTTGTTAACTTCATTTAAAGTTTTTCTTTTATATATCCAATTACATTATTATTCAATATGAAAACAGTTTATTTGTAAACAAGTTCTACTGTGTAATTATTACTAGGCGTGACGGGTGTTTAAAGCCACTTGAAGACGATATACTTATATTATTTCCCATAGGAAGGGTAATTCAAAAATCCCAAACCCAAAACCCAAACTAAAAAATAGCGGCATTTATAAACTCCAGTATGACGAATGCAACGCTACATACTATATGTTGGACAAACTGCCCTGTTCTTTAATACCAGATTCAAAAAACACATGCACTTGCTCGAAAATAAAACAGTCATAATTTGCTAAACATCACCCATATAAAAATCTTTCACTCAATGATAATAATACGCCCATTCCATTACATATTATACAAAATAGAGGCCGTAAACTCGATACTTTAGCGCAGTTGGAAATTAATAAAAAATTTAGTAATCCTAAAGCTAGTTAGTTAAATGAATAAAAACATAATCGTTCGCCACTCCTAGATATTTTTAAGCCGACTCCAATTATTATAGAACACAAAAATACAAGTAGGTATAATAATAATGAAGGGGAAAAAGAAACCATTGACTTATTCAAAAATTATTAATTTGGAAACACCTTACTTAAACGACTTTTAGCTAAATTTAAAGAATACAATGATTGAGAAAACTCAAAAGGATAATTGATAACTATTGTGATATGAAATTAATAATGGCACAGGTAATCATTTTTTTTTTCATTAGAAGTACTTATATGGAAATAATATAAATAATCGTTTGTAAGTGATCCAAATATAAGCCCAATTTTGGCCTTTATTTCCTTAAAAAAACTGTTTACGTTCAATCTGATTACGAAAATTTAAATTAAATACAATTTCAGGCAAGTTTAAGAGTCAGACCGCGTGCTAAATGGTCAGAACCAAAAGGGTTTTTTCAGTCAGTTGAACATTTGTTTCCATTCAAATTTGTAGTGAAGGCAATTCTAGTTTTCTTCCTTATTCTATGAATAATTCATCCAGAAGGTGAAACAGCTACCACGATTAGTAATAATTATACAGCAGAGCTTGTTTATAAATAAACGTTTTTTTTTTTTTAAATAAATTGAATGATAATATTATTTAGTAAGTATATAAATGAAGAACTGTGAATAAAAAAATCGTTTTGTCTTGCTAGATGCCAAGACATGACGCATAATATTCTAACCTCTGCGAAAAACAAATAATATTCGTTGAGTTTTGTATTTTTCGAGTTTCCTACGGCATTTATTACTTTTCACATTTAAGCTTTAACGATACTACCTATATTATATTGGTGTATATTATATTACATTATGTAGGTAGCGGCTAAAATGTTCGTAATTAATAGAATAATTCATAGTACTTACCTTACTATATAAACTATCAATGGAATAAATAAACATAAGAAACATATATAAAATAAAACAATTGAAAACAATATATTTTGCACTTTGCCAATCAATAATAAAATATGGAATTATTGCTTGGGGAGGAGCAACAAACTCGGCTATCAATTACATAGAAACCGCACAGAAAACGATCTTAAAGGTAATACTAAAAAAACATAAAATGACTGATACAGACCAAATATTCAACAGCTGTGACGTACTAGATATTTTTTTTATAGTGAATACCTCACAAGAGCCCCAACTGCTCCCGTCTGGAGCCAGTGAGACTATGGCATCCCCAATTGGGGGATGTTGTGAGGCTGAAGGTAAGTGGGGAAGGGAAAGAGGAAGGTGGGGAAGTACCTGGCTATTCAGATCTAGTCACTAAACACGGCTAAAGCCATTTGGAGCAACGTTTCAATTCTGAATGGTGGTCTTACACCAGGGCGATACTGGTAGTATCTTCCACTCTGGAACGTGCCGCAAATATACTATATATTATTTTAATTAATTAATTGTGAAATAACACAAATTAATCAAATAAAATTTATTTGCGCACGCCGGGTTCGAACCCGCGACCTTCGGAATGGCAGTCCAATGCGTTACCACTGGACTATGCCGGCCGTCATAGTCCAGATATACGCCAATTATACGTTAAAACACTACTAAACTACATTTTTGACAAAAAAATAAAATTTCAACATACACAAAATAACACTAACACACCAGTTAGACAAGCGTACAAAGAAAACATAAAAAATCCGACAGTAAATTCAGGCTTTGGACAAAGAAACTACCAATACCATGCTATAAAAGCTTTCAACAGTGTAAAACTTGAAATTAATATTGAGGAAAATAAAAATAAATTCACACACAAAATTACAAAATGGATAAAATAACAAAAAAGACAATATTACCAAAATGTCATAGCATAAAATAAAAATAAAACCTTCACGTAACACACAAAACCAATATAAACACACGTCACTCACAAACACACAAGATTATATTTTAAATGTATTATTTTCTCTTTAAATTTATTATGTAGATTATATTTTCATATTATAAAATAAAGGCCTCAGCACGGGCAAGCCACTCAGTGAGGCCAACATTACTGGAAAACTTAGAAATGTAAAAAATATTGTACCAAATAAAAAAAATAATAATACTAAACATATTTGTGTGGCTGCCCATTATTTTATATATATATACAATTAACTATCCATTAAATGTTTTTTAGTTTGATACGAACAGTAGAGTTATTTCCTAGTCATCAAAAAGAAGTCTGTATTTTATCCAATTTCTTGTTTTCTTGTTCGATTTCTTGAGACGTAACAAGATCACTAGTTTAAAATGATTCCTCAGCCGAGCTGGGTCCATACATGGAGAGCGCGTTACCTGATAGGCCAGTTATTTATTCTAGCGTGGAAAAACGGACGTCCGTTTTGAGCGTATTTTTTCGCTGCAATTTCGATTTCGAATAACTTGTCTAGTTTCTGTTTATTGACTTATACAGCAAAAGTCGCCTCGCATGTGGCGGGGTTCACTCTCACTCTTAGCGAATTGTATCGAACGTTTCTTTGCGGATATGTAGTAGGTACGTAGGCATTTCCGCATATATGATGCTTGCGGAATCGCTGAATCAGCAGCGGAAGTCTTAATATTTGGTGAGCAACTAAAGGCATAGAAGAAAGTGATAGATCTGGTTCTGGTTTCCGACTTGTAAAAGTGAAACCGCATGTGGGAGATTATTATTTTTTTATAAAGGTCAGCGTATTGATAAAATCATACTAATTCGGCGTTAGACGTGTTTAATTCAAACCCACCTCGCCCATTAGCCTATTCACACGGGGCTTTAAACCGAGCAAGTACTTAGTGAGGTCAAAGACTGCCAAAGCTTGATTACCTTTCTGGTGATGTAAATTTAAAAGTGTTTGTCTCGTTAAAATTCCACGCGGGTAAGGAACAAAGAAAGTGCAAATAGCAAAAAAATGTAATTGGAACATTGTAATGGACTTGAACTAGAACACGAAGGTTTTATTATACTTTAATTTGCATGAAGATTTATGAGTCTATTAAAGGTCAGTAAAACTTTCATTTCAATTTGGCATAGACAAAACATTAATTTCTCTTTCTGTGGCGTGTAATTGAATGCTGGTATCTAGAGATCTCTCTTAAAATACCATAAATTTAAACGGGACCAATAATCATTTTCGGTCATCTCCCCGCATGCCGCGCACGGTGTACTCAGTGCTGCTGGTAGATAATGTAGCGGCCATTATATCTGCGATCATAAAAGCTCCGGACGTTTTGCGTCCATGGGTAATAAAGTCCGTCCACCATTTGTCTATCGGCGCTAGAACAATGGGTTCCTATACCGGCCGGACGCCTACCTTGTTCCGAATACGTGATAATGGTCACTCATTGTCTGTCCCTACTCCCAATGTACCCACATTCTGTATAAACATTTGTGGCACATACGCCGTTGCTATAGCGCTAATAGAAATGATGATTTATGTTGCACCATACTGTGGGCTACTTATTCCGTTTCACTATTGATACCCAGTTTCTACCTTCGCTAAAACAACAAGAACGCTAGTATGCAACGGACTTCGTACCTTCCATTGAACATTCCAACGGCAATTATCACGTCGGCTTTCGTCCCAAAACCGAATGAAATGCCTACTAAAAATGTCGTTCATTGCATAAAACTATAATATTGTAAAGGAATTCCCTTTTTTGTATTATTATTTCAATGTTGGCTCATCGTAAAATTTTACATTGGTCTCCGACAAATTGTCATTTTGTTTATTGCGCAATAATTTTATAAAATTTGTAAATATTTTCTCACAGTTGTAAGAAAGTATTTATTGATGACCTTTTTAATCGACTTTAAACCTGAGTTGCGCCTCTGCTTTTACGTTTTAATTAACTTTGGGTTCTCTTAATGTTTATGGTAAACGACTAGCTGTAGATAACTTGAAACTTTTCTTTTAACATTTCAACGAAATAAATTATAAAATGTTTCAGTGTTTTTCTAATTGGCTTAATTCGTCGGTTCGCGGTAGTTTAATTAAGTTAAAAAGCCATTTTCGGAATTAATTGGTGACAATATACGTTTATTTATTGGAATTGCCGACCCACGCGGAATGTTAATCTGTCCCAGTAAATAACCTGGAAGTGCACACGGTGTTAGAAGATCTCAAATTAAATGCACTTAAAATTTTTTAATGACATCTTTTAATGGTGGTTTTGATGTGCACGTGAGTTTTATATAGTTTGTAGTTAAGATTCACAAAAGTGCTCCTTATAATAATATTTGAATGATTTTTATAGCGCCGTTTTTTTAAAAATCACCTCAAGGTTGAACTATGTATCTATTATTTGGGCATGGGTATTTATTTATTAGCGTTGCATATTCTCAGTTTTTTTTACCAATTTATCACGAACTTCATTTGATCATTTTTTGTGCCTATGTATATCAAAATAAATTATTATGTTTTGTTCAGTTTTGTCTCAAAATAAAACGTACCTACTACAGTCCGCTGCATAGAGAACTCTATGGATCGTGTATTGGGTTGGTACTTTGTACCGCGATGTGCAACCTTGTACCAGCGTGTATCGCGTACGCGGCCAGTATTGCAAGTGAAAAATGCCGGCGAATATAATAAATAATTCATCATCATTAAAAACTTGTCATGCACCTCCGCGAATCCCCCACAAGAAACGGCATGCAAACATTCACCGGCGGACTTGTACAAACCGCGCGTTGGGATATGACGAGGCGTTGCAGCGTGATCCCGCTGTAATTGTTTGACTAAACACCCGTGTTTAGGTTTAACACGCTGTTGCGAGTGGGATCGGAGCTTCTAGTCGCATGCGAATAACGTCGTATGGAGATCTCGAATTGTGTGAAGTCGTTGACCAGCCATTATGTGTATCGTATTAATAATGTTTCATCGACCTTGCTTTCTTTCTTCGGTCCATTATCTCTAATTGGTCTGCTTACTTTCCCGCTTGTGTTTGCGCGGATGGGTGTATCTCATGATTACGAATTACGATACCGCAATTTCAAATTAGAGCATTACTTATATCAATTTATTTTTACCTTTTACGAAAGAAAGAGAAAATTTTTGTTATTTCTAATCTATTATTGATTGCCTGGATTAAGTGAAAAGCTGATTACTTTTAACAGAATTATCAGATATTTAGTAATGAAGAGAAGTAAATTAGAACACTAATCTATTCAGAGAGAAAAAAAAGCTTTCAAGATCAAACTCTCACTTTTATATTGTATTTGTATTTCATTTGCCCCTGGAGCTTTATTGTGTGATGGGGAATAAAGGTCAGTTAAGAAACGTTGATTTACGTCGCTCAGTAGTGAGCTCTCAGCGCGCGGCGGTCAAAAGGCGTGCGAACACCTTCCGGCGCGTCTCGGAGAAAGTCCGGCGCCGCGGCGTCTGCTTCAACACGATTCCGTTATTCCACTACCGCTTATACTGCCGATAGCGCCGATGCCGCCAATACAGCCAATACCCCCCAGATCCGTCATATTCCCACGAACTTATATTTATTGTACGTTATTTATTGCCATAAATCATTCGATTCTATTCCACTTTAATCCGTTACGATCGGGAATAATTCGCTCAATCAGGCAAGCCTGTTTGTATGTCGTTCAAACAGCTACCGGCTACGCCGTGTGCAGTTGCGGCCGCCGCTCACTGGCAGTTTTATCGCCTCTAATAGAAGGGATTATGGCACTGGAGAGGTTAAGAAACTGTAATCGCCTTATGTGCTGAAATATTTGTGATAGAAAATCAGCGCGCGGCGCGCAATGCGACAGGAAAGGCTAAAATACACACTGTCCGAGGACTACTACCAGCGATCCTATCGCCGCGGAACTGCATACTAATCTGTCCACCGGCCAAGCAAGGCAGTGGAGGGGAAACTTTTCATTATAAGCCTTTCGTAAATTGTTGAGTTACATATGACATGCCAATCTACTTATCGGTGCTGAATATGCATTTGGTTATAATATATGATTTTGACACAATTTAACAGGAGAGCAAAAACAAATTAATGATGATTTTTTATCAGTATTTAATATCAAATGTAGAATAGGTACTTGAAATTGGATAGTCCTTATTAAAAAAAAAAGGTTAGGTACAGATATTTTTTGTTGACAATATACTAACTTTTAAAAACACATCGGCTATTTTCATGCATCTCTTACACAGATACTTTGTAAATACGTAAAACTTATTTTGATATATTATTTTGTCTTATCATTGAAAATAACCCTTCAAAAAATTTTTCAGAAAACTCACAAATAATTTCACACTATGAAGATAAATGCGTAATTCGTAGGTTTAACCAGAGGCGGCTCGTGACAGAATTTGCCAGCAGTGCATTTCACAAATAATGGTAACATGTAAAATAGAAAAATAAAGTGATTTAAAAGGAACTACATACCCAGTACAAATAATTCATTTGTAGAGAAAATCCATTCGTCGCTCTTTCATTTGAGAAAATTCTTCAATTACTAGATTATTAAAGTCTGGTATAGACGAGATCAAACTTTTTTCGATGCTCATCATTGATAAAGCATTGAGACGATCTTGGGACATAGTATTCCTCAGAAATGTTTTTACACGTTTCAATGTAGAAAAACACCTTTCGCACTCGACAGTTGTCATCGGAATAGTACAAATTATTTTTAACAGTTTCACTATTTCACTAAAACACTCCACCAAGTTACACTTGTAAAATAATTGTAAAATTGATATTGCTCCGTCAGCATTCGCAAAATCATCTCTAGAGTAAAGGACACGTAATTCGTTTCGAAGTTTCACTTTATCCAAAAAATCGTACACACTCGTAGTCACTTTAAACTCTTCCTCCGGGAAATTATTTTTGTACACAGGGAACATTTCAGTAAAAAATAATTTTGCGGCTAGCAAGTGCTGCGTGAATTTGAAACGGTCAGTAATTCCGGCTGTTATAAGATCGCAAACTTCTGCACATAATGCAGAAAAAGGTCGTTCTAGTCGTATCCTTTTTGCTGGTGGCTCCACTCTTCTATCTAAGGAATTCCTAACGTTTTGAATGCACTTTTCAAAGTTTTCAATGAACGATTTTACTTGGATAGTATCAATTGACCGTCCTTGCAATTGTTTGAAAAGTACTTCACAGTGTGGTAATACATCATTAAAAAAAGAAAGCCAAAAATTGAACTCTTCGTCGTTTAGATAATGTAATAGCATTTCAGCTTGATTTAGAGTATTAGTATCTGTTGTCAATGAATTTGTTATATTTTCCATGCACTGTATTAATGAGAGTCTGTGACCGAATATAGTAGAAACAGTTCGAATATTATAGCTCCATCGTGTTTGGGGGACTGATTCTATTTTTTTGGACACGATTTCATTTAAAATAGCGGTGCGTTTTGCTGAGCGCGAAAAAAAATTTGGAAAACTATGTAAATGTGCAAAAAAATTTTTCACATGTATATTTTTCGAAACAGATTTTTCAAGAATTAAGTTAAGTTGATGTGCATAACAATGGGTAAAATGTGCGTATGGATACACCTCTCTTACTTTTGCCTGGACTCCATTTAAATGTCCACTCATGACACTCGCCCCGTCATAACTTTGTGCAATAAATTTATGTTTGATGTTTTCCTTGTTCTTGTTAAATTGATGTACTTCAGTCAAAATGACTTGGCTTAATCCTGATGCACTTTGGTCTCTGGGCGTTAGGTATTTCCAGAACCGTTCATATATTACTCCTTTCATTTCGTATCGTACAATTAAAACCATCTGGGTTGATATAGAGACGTCAGTGGTCTCATCGGCTTGGATCGAAAAAAAATCGGCTTCCGAAATCTCTTGCAAAATTTTCTCGTGACAAACACGTAATATTGCGTCCAATAAGTCATTTTGAATAGTCTTAGAAACCCCTTTAAACACGGTTGCTTTTTCAAGATGATCCTTCATAGACGAATCAATTTCAGCTACAAAATCTATCAGACCACGAAACACTCCCCTATTCGTAGAATCTTCAGATTCGTTATGTCCTCTTAAAGCTAGTTCAAATGCGCCACAAAATCTAACACAGTCTATAATTCTGGACAAAATCAATCTGTTTTGGCGAACTTTCTCATTAAATTGTTTAACAGATTCGCGAAAACCAACATCAAGTTGTAATCGTATATCAACTCGTCCCAACAAACTAAATTGTAATACGTTATTTATGTGTGCTTGGGACAATGAGTGTTTATTTACTTTTTCAGTAAAATGAGCAATATCATTTATACCACTTTCACTCCACGATTTATCACCTCCGAAAATTGTACACGGAAAACAAAAAAATGTGTTTAAACGATCACATCCACAAAGCCAAAATGCTTTCGAATAAAGTTCTTTTTTAAATGCTCTATTCACAGTTTTTTCCTTAACCTTACAAACTTGTATTATGTTCAGCAATGGTTTGGGAGGGCCATTATTTTTCAAAAACAATTTATTTTCAAATGAACTTCGGTTACTTTTGATAAAATCAATTTTAACCGCAATGTTTTCATTAGCACTCATTTTAAAAAAACTTTTTGCAGAGCAAAACTCGCAAAAACCGTTAAAACGTCGCGTCAATCGCCAATAATGAATACTGTCAAGTTTGCAGATTATGTAGATCGCGCTGGTAACTCTAGAATATTATAACATTGTTAATTAGTTCGAAATCTGTCAATCCTAACTAATGCATTCCAAACGTTTTACGCATGTTTAAGGTTTTTGATATATACCAGGATGTTTCGGCGCATGCGCCGATAATGCACAGACCAGCTTCTATCTCCACTGCTCTAACACATCAACAGCCGTTATGGGTCTCTACCTGTCTCGCTCATTTCACGGTTCCGACCTCTAGAGACAGTGCCTATAGAAGGTACATGGCATGTCTCGGGCATAGCCAAAAATGCACGGGTTGATATATTACACTGTTTTTCGCACGCGCGGGAGTCTAGTACATACTTTGATTGGTAAGAATATTATAATGATCTGGCGGGAATTCTTCGTGAGTGGATATACGAATTTACATTTCTGACGTATATCGAAGTTTGGCAGTGCAGTGCACAAATGCACTAAGGCAGGGACCGCCTCTGGGTTTAACACTTCTGAATTCAACACCAATAAATTCATGCTTCAATTGCACAATTAGTATCTACTTCTTCTATAATTTATCTCAAAGGTTCTCTTCTTCTGTCACAATAAGCGCAAGCAAACACACCCCGATCGTCGAGTGGCGCAGTCCATAAAGGCTGGACCAGCCGTACGTGGCTGCCGGGCACCCCCGCCCTTGTTTTACGACCTGCGACTCCGCGCCCGATGGAGCGCCCAATTGATGGGGCCATTGTGCCGCCGTGCCGCCGCGCCGCCGCTGTGACACTGGAGTTACGGCGCTCGGCCGGGCCGTAACTCGCGCTGTGCTAACGAGGCCCGACACTCGATGCTGCTGATTTTGGAGGTGGAATTAACCCTTCGTTTGATGAAGTGGGGCTGATTAGTATCCTCAACTGTCAGGTTTTTAATCCTGTAAGATGATATGTGTGTGTGATCAAATAAATACCCACCACTCATTTTCACCAGAAATATGTGTGGAGAGGCCGAAACCGCGTACAGTTCTTGCTTCATAGAAATTTCATAAACCTTCTTAAGGATATTATTTTTTTGATTGCACGGAACCAGTGTTACCATGTCTTTGAAGAATACATTTCTTAGGATGAGTTGTTTCAGAGAATTTGAACAATTCTTCAAATTTAATTTTCAAGTTCTGTCAAAGATTTTTTCAAATTCTGTTATTATTTCAGTTCTGTAAAGATACGAACCTATAATGATATAATAACAAAACTTGAATAGGACTTTCACAGAACCCGAAAATGAACGTTGAAATTTCATGAATTGTTCAAATTCTGCGAAACAACCCTTTCTTATAAGGATACGCCGAAGAGAGTGGTTTTGTAAACACTTGGCTATTCCAAAACCATTCAAGTAAACTTTTGATTCTGAAAGTACGCCACTTAGCATCGAAATCGTACGACATTACAATCCCACTCTGGAAAGTGATACAATATCTCGAAAAAAAAATCTGTAATTTTTATAAATTTATATCTTCTATTGACAACACTTGTCGAATATGTGACCTCTGGTACAGAAACTTTGCCACAGAGGTCGTCGGACTTCGTCATTTGGAAATTCGCCACCAAACTTTTAATTCTAATCTATTTTCATTCGCCTTTCGAAGTAATATTATGAGTGGCTGTATCTATACTATAATATTATTTATGTGATTCCTCGCTAGAGCGCCCCCGACTGCAGAGTGTAAAGGCAGGGAAGCAATGTCGCCACACGGTTGGGCAACGTTGTGAGGCGGATTAAGATAGGGTTATTAATGTGGGTCTTGGAAAGGCCCGGATTATATAAATGAGGAAAAACAGATGCCGGCAACTCGTTCCATGTAAAATTCTGTGTCCCGGATTTTCCGCATCATCGGTAAATCTCGCCCTACACTTTTGAAATGGCTCTGTGCGGCAGACCCCAATATGGGGTCGGTAACGAGAAGTCTGGGAGCGTCAATTGCCGTTATTACCGCGTAGTGCTCTATGGAAAATAGTTAATGCTTCACCTACTATAAAACAACTATATTCACCAATTATTGGGCGAGTATTTTATGACGCAAAATCATACCGACATAATTCGGAACAGACTTTTCTAGATTATTATTAGAAGAAGTTAGATAATAAATAATAATGTTTTATTTAACAATTAATTATCGTTCCAACTTTTACATTGATCGGAGCCTAAGCGGGAAACTATTGAATCTACACCACAATTGGAATCGATTTTGTGTTAAAACTGTTTTTGTTTTCGAGTAAATCGAGTCCAAAGTTGGATTTTTAGGTCAAATTTGAAAAAAAATAGTCGCTACGGGGTTGCTATCAGCTGTTTATTGTTTTTTTAAAGTGCATCTTAGCAAAGATCCGTCTACAAAGCCTTTAAAACAATAAGCCGAAAAATAAGAAAAAAAGTTTTTGAAAAATCTAAATGAATCACCGATTTAATTTTGTATTTATATACATACCTTTCTTGAAAGAATTGAGTTTGTATATGGACAAAAATATTTATTCATATACACAATGCGTAAGTATGGGCGCAAACCAATAATTAATCTAAATTGTTTAAAGTGTAACTTTCAAAACTTGTTTTTTCCTAAAAATAATTAAATTAGCGCATATCTATAAATGCATATATCATAACGTTTGTTCTGTTTATCCTTAAAGTGTATGAATATAAACCAAGCCTCACAACTAGTGCCTACTACTCATTTTGCGATCAGAATGTATGGGATATATCAGAAGTTGGAGGAGGTACGTATTACAACTATTCTACAGTAGTTGGTATTAGCCATGACCTGCATAACGTTCGCCACTTGTTGTGTTACTTTTTGTCATCTTCACTTCGCAGTAACCTACAAGTTGTGTCCGATACCCCTTTATAATGTCACTTCCCGATCCACTACCGTTGTCCGACACAGCATTGCAAGATTAATCTGAAAGAAATTGTAATTTATTTAGTAATAAAATTATAATAATGTTTAACACTTTGAAATATATTTTTTTAATTGTTCGATTATGTATCTAATTACTTTTTAATATTACATTTAAAAACATTACGTATTACGATACATACATATTTTGTTATTATCATATAATGGGCAGGGAGCGTTCTGCAAATGCGTTCATATCTTATTTCACTACGTTTAACAGTCATTGACTTGTTTTGAATTTAAAAATAACTTAATCGTTTTTTCTCTCCGAGTGAGAATCCGAACTTTAAATTGGTTTGTATTAGTAGCTTCGATGACATGTTGACATTTTAATTCGTTAATTTCTCAGTGGTAGATATTTTCTTGTTTCCCTGATGAAAGACCACAATTGACAATAGATTTTTTTTGCTTAAATTGAATTTGTTATATTTAGTTAATCAAACTGAATATAATTGTACTTACTTGTGCACATCCTAACCTTCCTATTTTCAAATAACCCCCCCCCCCCTACTTTCCTTCAGTTTCATAAAATATCTCAAATTGGGGTTACCATAGTCCCTCTGGCTTGGAAATCGCATAAAAAACATTGTTGGTATTTCTCATCCGGGCCACAAACCACGATTATTCGTTTCTTGACATTCAATGGGTTAATAAACACTTCATCGCTCGATTGTGTCCTGCTCCGGCGAACCGTGCTGAACCAATTCTTCTACACAACAATTATCATTATTGCCTTCCATAAAAACTCTGTTGTTCTGTGTTACTCTAGTGTTTATTATCTGTACACGTGAGCTGTGTTACCTGCTGTTTTTTTCTCTCTCAAGAGATCCTGAGAGTTTTTTTACACTCTGGAGATAATTGATTCAACCTTCGCCGCACGCCAGCGCCACCGAACCCCGCATCAACGCAAAACACTAAACTCCTTTGTGGAGCACTGTTAACGTACCCACAAGGTTAAAAGTTTTTTCCCTTACTTAAAAAATTAATAATTTCCAACAAACATTTTACTTAATTATATCGTTCGCTGGATTCTCAGACATTTGCGTTCGTTATAACATTTTTTGTTACAAATACATAGTAAAATATATTGTTATTTATAACATTTATTGTGTGGAACATATCTGTTAGAACGAGATACCCATCCGAGAAGACAGTAGAGGTCTAATGTTGTCTCAATTGCGACAAAGTCACTTAAGTACGGGTAAATTATCAAATAATTTTGTTTATATGCTAATTATCCTCCAGAAATCGAATATTACACCACCCACTTAAACACGACTATGAATATACCACCCGTTGATTGACACTTTTCCCGTAGTATTAATTCAGCGAGCGCAGTAGGTAATTGGTTTATCCAGTTTGTTGACGGGTTAGGTATTCGTTTCCGCTTTACACATCCAGGCCGTGTAATTTTGAAATTATACGTCCATCGCTAATTGCGAGCAAAACACCCCTTAGTATTCTCAGTGTCGCCAGAATTATGAATGCAATTCAAACTAATTGAAATAAGTGCTCTTCGGGACGAGGAGATCATTTTAATGTAGCCCTGTGCCTTCTCTTGACTTCTTTGCTAGATAATATCCTATGCATGATCTTTCTTACGAAACTGTTAGGTCTTTTACCGTGTAATTAGTAGATACACCCGACTGCCAGTTACTAACGGAACTGTAATTAAATTAACTAGTTACATGAGATTTGTTTAATTGTTTGCAGTCGAAATGATTTATAATAGCACTTTTATTCTCAACTGGTGTTGTTATTATTGTGTCATGATTTCTTCTTCAAATATAAAACACGTAACGTACATAACATTCGAGAATTCTTTAAAAAATTCAAATTTTAATTTATGTGGTTCTTCTATTTATTTACATAAATAAACAATTACTATTGCAAAGCATACTATACGAAAGTTATAGCGTGCATTGAATTTCTGTGTCAAGTTTTATTTATATATGACATTTGCCTTGAAATTCACCATATCTTGTGCTAGAATTTAGAATTCTTTCGGAACGTAGTGCAAAAACGATGGAAGCTGACACAAAAACACTCCAGTCTATACAAAATGTTTCGTGAACTAGCGTAATTTAAGATGTGTTTAATAAAATAACAATGTTACTTCAGAGGTTTCCAATGTTTTACGACGTTAAAAATGTATTTTAAATGTAGCTTAACTTGGTTTTGTTGAACAGAATCCCGTTACAATTAAACATTTTGTTTTCACGTTTAATAAGAGTACTGTTTAATGTTGGATTGCCGGTGATTAGATGGAGTTTTGGCGATGTTAAAGAAACCATCTTTCGATTAGATAAACAATACAGTTATGCAGTTTATTAACAAGCCCGTTGGGATATACTGTACCATTATTTGTACAAAAAAGTTAATTAATTACCTTTGTACATGAAGATCATTATACTTCACAATGGACTTCGGCCCGCTAGTTTTTACTCAGTGGATGGATCCATTCACGTCATTGATTGTGGCTTAATAGGTGCGATGGCTTTTAGGAAGGCAAGCGGATTTGAGATGGTCTGGACATGGAGATGAATCATCAAAAAACCTTGATTTTACTTCACAGGCATTCCGCATATTCGAATTTGAATAATACACCTGATAAAAATTCTATTAATACTCGATGTTTCATAATTGCGTTTCAAATTTATTTTTATTTTTTAGTACCTATTATTAGCCTTTTTTTAAAAGAAGGTCCAACATTCCCGAGTTACGAATAACCTTACAATATTTGAAAATCTCATACTACCATCACAGTCAGCTGTGATTGTTGCTTGTGTCGTGATGGAGGATTTAACCAGCCGATGAATTGAACTCACGACGCATGTGTGGGAACCAGACGCGATACCAACTCAGCCCTCGACCGGTTTATATCTGCAGTCTCAATGAGAAAATTATTTTATCTTAAACCGTTTAGGTACGTAAATATTATTATTTTATTTTTATAAAACTCAGCACCACACGTATTATGAATATATAGTTACAGAGGAATTAGATTTTAACAAACTCGTGTTAGTGTTGAATTTGGGCCGTATTATCATATTTTATTTTATGAGTTAGGTAAGTACGAGTTTTCGTGTAGTGTTGAAATTAGTCTAATTAACTTGTTTTATTTTTTGTTGTAAATCATGTTAGTAGGTTCCTGTATTCTATTCTCACCATGATATGCAATATGCAAGCAATGCAAATGTCCAACTCTCTCTCTCTCTCTCATTATGATAAAATTTGGCTTCTAGAAAATATAAAATTAGACTAGCAGCGATCTTTTATCTTCGTTCGTGCATGTATATCTTCCAATGGAAATATAACATAGTAAAGAAGTCTGTGTTTCAGGTAAAGAACGATTTGTTTGTACAACATCCGCTAGATGAGATAATCTTTGTGTGAGAGATGATTCAGTTGCGTGCGAGTAACAACATCATATTAAAAGTTTCATCACGAGAACAAACCCGCTCCGCGTTCTCCACCCGATTGGTTATATTCGTGGTCCATTATATAAGCGATTGATGTAAATGTATTACCTACAATTATCTATAATTTGACGATCGTGATGAATGAAACATATTTTTCCGTGTTCTTTAATTTTCCGTGTATATTCACGTAATCATTCGTCTGTGAGTTTTCTCGCTTTCGGAATTGCAGAGCTAATGAACCTATGCAAATTGAATATCCTCGGATTATATGATTTATAACGGTAGCGTTTTAGAAATGATGTGACCATAATATGTTGTGTATTATGTATATACTCCTTACAATACATTGCGCATAAACAATACAACGCATTACCTAGTAATCTAAAACTTTACTAAAACCGGCAACGAACAAAACGACATTGGCAAAAGCTCTTAAAAGCTATTTCCTCAGCAGTTTTATTAATGACTGACTCTTTCTTTAGAACTCCAAAATAACTTCTGCGTTTATTTATTTTAATGTATTTATTATGTCTTGTCGTTAATCTAATGTTGTCTTTCCCGAAATGAGTTTTGTAAACTCACTGGGAATAATACATTCTAAATTTGTTATTATTTTTTTACTTATAATCAAAACAAAATATATATATATATACACATATATTATAGCTTCCCGCCGTTTTATTATTATTATTAACGGCCAATTGGAATTTTATGAGTAGGTCGTAAATCTTAGATTGCTATGACACTAAATGAAAATCTATACCTACTTTTAAGAAGTGGCTATTGTTTTTCTGCAATAATATTCTTTTCTAAGTAGAAAGATATTTCCGAGTCCAGAGTTCTCCGCCAACAAAGCCTCAATCATCTCGGGAATTAAAGAAACCGCCTCGACTGTACGGGTATTTGGATAGTGGGTAATAAATTTAGAAATTATTGTATCGTTTATGTTTGTGTGTAGCTGGGGGCGTATTCTATCTCTATTAGGTTAAGCGTTTGAAGTGTGCCGTCCTACGGAATATTGTAGCGATAATGCCACTTTCATTTTTCCACCTAAATTACTCGCCCGATAAATCATAGCTTGTTGCATCCAATGACGAAGCATCGATTACTTGTAATTCATCTGACTCTCTCGTTATTTCGAATCTTGTGGCTAACGCACTACATCTCTTATTTAATTGTATCTTAAATTACCCATGCACGATAAAGCATTGAGTTAAATCGATACGTACCGAATACAAAAAAATAAACGCCACGCTTTCCTGCTTCATATCAAGCACCAACGAATTTGTTGTATTAAGGATATAGTAAGATTTACT
Organism: Hesperophylax consimilis; assembly: GCF_061612785.1. Classification (NCBI taxonomy): domain Eukaryota; kingdom Metazoa; phylum Arthropoda; class Insecta; order Trichoptera; family Limnephilidae; genus Hesperophylax; species Hesperophylax consimilis. Next base: position 27,768,278 of record NC_142843.1, on the reverse strand, counting down.
CGTTGAGTGAATCTCCATTTTAGGTACCTCAACCGTTGAACTTTAAAATCAATAGTAAAAGGATTTTGTGTCATTGATGCTTAATAGATTTGGTTCATCTCAACAATGACGAAACTTTAATGTGATTTCGATTCAATTGAGTGCTTGTTCACCGTAGACACCTGAATAAAGTGAATACCAATACGTACTAGCTGCTTGCTCCTTGTGCAATCGCCGGCCATCCAACCGTATTGCAAAATGAAGATACGAACTCTGAGAAACAGCCTCGTATTATTATAATCGAGCGAATAAATGTCAAATGCGTGCAAATACACGCCGGGCTTAACATTTTTAGCATGAAGACGTTTTCCATTAAACGCATCGGCTAAATTCCTTCTTGTTTCTAGGTTCTGCTAATTGGAAGCCTTGACATTTACTGCATGTTCATATCAATTTACACAGCACTTGTTCCTCTGCCAGGTGCATGCAATTGACCCCACGACGCACGGGTCAAATTCATGGGGATTCATCCTTAGATATTTTTATAACGATCTTTGTTCATTATCCTTGTCTATACAAAAGAATTTCGTGTTATGATCTTTGACTCTCGCCCTGTAAAATTTTTAGAGGTTTCGACAACAGAAAATTATGTCTACTTTTTTGTCTGTTCAAACCACTGACATTTTAAAATTTTCATTAATAACGGTGACAAACAAAAAAAAAATCATGCTAAATATGATAAGAGATTGTATAATTCTTTTGTGTACACGGTAATTTTAATACTCAAATTTACAATGTTTGCTAACCATTTCTCCAGATAGCTATATTGTAAACACATCTCTCGTTAAATCGAGTATAATAATTTGGTCCTTCGCGGGATAATTTCCCTCGCTTCAACATGCTCTCCCCTTTCGCTGTATCTTGACGTTATTATTTTCGGAGAATCTTGATTAATTACTTTCATAATTTGAAGAATCCACCATTTCGACCGACACTTCAGTATGTTGGTAATCACAGACGTGAATCTTTTGCAAATTTTTGATACTAACTAATCTTCTACTCAAATATATCATACGCAATTATTTTATCAATACTTTACGAAAACCCATATTTTTTCTGGAATACGATGGTTCATATATACATAATTTTAGTGCTACCGATACATGCGGTAAAGATTTATTGACAGAATAGTCAATAATCGTACAGAGTTAATATTTTTTTGTTTTATTTTTTAATTCATAATAAATAAATAAAGGCTAATTATTTTTACTTGGTATATTTACAACCAAGACTTAAACAGTGTATCACATTTAATTATGCTAATAGGAGTCACGTCATTATTAAAACAATTAGGAAAACGTTCCCATTTAATGTAGGGAAAACAGATTTAAGTACCTCGCAGAATAGTGAACCCATTGTCACAATTACTTTCTCAGTAAATCGGTTTACCCAGTAATAAATAATTTTAGACATCATACAAATTGTAATTAAAATACAATCATAAAATAGTCGTCTCAATGTGGCCTAGCCACAGTTTTAAAATGGCCTTGAATGCCGAAACAGCTGTCACAATAATAAAATAAAAACCAAAATACTTTCATAACTTAATAAAAACATTATTAAATTTGATTTACTTAAAATTAGTAAAAATGTTGATAATTCGTCCTAAAAAATTCCAATTGCTGTAGGAACGTGGGGACACAAAAGCAACCAATAAATTTGTTACTTTACCGCCAAATTCTCATAACCAGCATTGAGTGTCATTTGACTACCGTGGATTTATCATGTATGAGCTATTAGGACATATACAGGGTGTCCGGAAACTCGTAGTACAAGCGGGAAATTGGTGAATCTACATCACATTTGGAGTCGATTTTGTAGTATATTTTTTTTTGAGCTTTCGTTATCGAGTAAATCGAGTTTGAAGTTGATTTTTTTTTTTTTTTTTTTTTTAATCAAATTCTTATAAATTATTACTGAAGATCAAAGTACCCAACTAATTAAAACTATTTGAAAGTAAAACAAATGAAGAAACTCGGATTTGAAGTATTATTTTGAAATCGCCCTTCATTTAACCCGGTGTAATCATAAAATATTTCTGCTCTGCAGGGTTAAAACATCTGTTATTCAACCCTAAACACCAGAAAAAACTTTAACCCTAAAATAGCCGAAAAATATTATTTTTTGGTTTTTTTTTTTTTTTTTTGAAAATGCTCAAATCAAAAAACTTTATGTTTTTTTGGGTTCCCCATGTGGTGTAGATTCTCCAGTTTCCCGCTTGTACTACGAGTTTCCGGACACCGTGTATAGCGCTTATGGAGGAAGAAAGAAAGGAAGCAAGTAATGGATCGTCAGATGTAAAATGACACATTTTATTTATTTGTTAGATCTTTGTAACATAAATTCGCTAAACAACAAAAAGTTTGTTTTTAAACGATAAACCATATTTTGATTGTTCAAAGTTTTTTGAGGCAGTAAAATATTTAATTGCGCGTTCGCTTCCCACGACGCGACGCATCCCCGGCTAAGATTTATTATTTAGCCTTAATTCCGAGATTGCGCACTGCTTGAGATAAATCAAGTCTCCATAAAAATGCGAATTTCGAAATTGGGCAATTAAATCACATCGAAAGTGAAACCACCTTCCCGCCCAGGGTCAGTTGCACTGGCCGACGCCGCAACAGGTTTGCCTCAGTAAAAGTTGTTGCAATTGGGATGCTACAAATCGGAAAATAAATTAATTGTCACTTTAATACCACCGCTCTGCTCTCTTGCGCTCCGGATAATTCATGCTCTTTTTATGACCCGACTTAGCATAAACTAATATTTATTTATTTATCATATGTTTTAGAAACAAACAGTACATTGGTTACAGTGATGAAACAATTTACAGATATTAAATATTTCTATGTGGGTGCCTATGATTTTTAAATTTGGACAGTGAATCCGAATATTAATGGAAAATTAATGGTGTTTGTGGTTACTTTGTGCCTACAGATACATAATATATTAGTTAAGTGTCGTTAATTAAATTATATGTCTGTCAGTAATGAAATAATAAATATATTAGTAATGAAATAATAATCTTTCTGAAGAGACCCGTTGTGATGTGAAACCGGTTTGGGCAAAAATAAATAAGTGCAAAAATTATAAATATTTTAATATTAAATAAAACTTCTGGTAGTAATTTTGCTTATAGCATTGTTTCTCACGTGACTGCCTTTTGCACTGTGGCTCTGCTACGTATGTACAGTATACGAAGACAAGTAAGTTTGCTTAGAGCATTGTTTCTCACGTGACTGACTGCCTTTTGCACTGTGACTCTGCCACGTATGTACAGTATAGAAGACATTTTGATAACACTATGACGTACGTTTATCTATCAATAAATAGTGAAATACTATTGATGTATAAAAAAAATATTAAAACAATATTTTGTTAATCGTTTGTACTTACTTAACGTATAAATGACGCGCGATGTTTCATATTGTTATGACTTCCTTATACAAAGGGCAAAGCTCTCTCGATCGAAGTCGAATGACCTCTTAAACGAATAAGTCTTAAGAATAATATCTTTAGCTAAAAGTAAAATACTAATCCTCGAAAAAGTTGATTTTGAATGTTTTACTCAACCGTGTATTATTATTTGCTCGTTCTACTGAGCATACAACTCGGCGAACAATGGTGTATTTTCATACAACAATTACTGTAATTTGAATAAATCAGTGTGTTTGAGCTAAGAAGCACCATTTTATCTATTTTTATATATTCAAAGATGGTCTTACTTGCGTCAGTGAAACAGCCCAGCTGCAATTTCATGCTAATTTAATTATGTAGCTGGCATTGTCTGTTTATCATTATTATCTATGCTCATTACCTCAACAATACAGACTTCGGTAGAAACGCCACCAGTTGAACTATTGTGTTAAGGCGCCCTTTCAACTGGCCAAAGGGTAGGGCTCTGTTATTTGATAGCTGGCCTTGCTTAGGCAATAATATCTAACATTCCAAATTCCCACGCACTTCCTACCGTAAAATGCAAATGAGGCTCCCTTAAATGATAAGATGCCATGTTAAACAATCTAAAGACTAAATTAGTCCCTTATTATTGTTTGTTTTTATAATAAAAATTTTGGATCGAGGAGCAGGTTTCAATATGGGCAATTTTGCAAAAGGTAATAAGAGTTGCACTTGTTTTTAACTGAATAACCAATTTTGATTAATGTACGTAAATAGATTCTTAAAAATGTTCCTTTGTTTATTTTAATTTTAAATACAGCTAAAATTGTTTCTTTTGCTTTACTGGAGAAAAAAATTCCTTGTTACAGAACAAGCATGTTTGTGGTTTTTCTTCAAAGTATTATTATTTGTTTCCAAAATGTGTAAGATAAAAACTACTTTTGCGTATGTTGATAACAAAATAAAGCTCTCAGCAGAGATGTTAGTAATGCCGAACCATATTACATAATATGGTAGGCATTATTATCCCCCTTTTTGGGGCCCGCGAAATTGTACATACGGCTTGCAAGTACCTACCCGCACGTATTGTCAGCATGCATATTAAGGTACATACCGATCACTGACCTAAGGAGGCAGTAGTTCCCGAGTCTGGCGGGTGCGGCCGATCACTTTCTCCGCCCGGCGTCGGTCATTGCCCGACGCCCTGGGAGGGACGCCCTCGGCAGTCTTGTGTAAAAATCTGGTTTGTCGCGTCATACGGACTGCTTACCGACCGGACGCGTGCTGTATTCATTTTTTGCAAGTCTCTTTGCAGTTTTTTTTTAAACTTTTAACATAATTGCGATTGTCACTCTCATTTTCGCGCAATCTTCAAAGCACGCTGATTGAAAATGTGCACACGATGACGAAGACGCTTTAAAAATGTTTTGCAGATTACAATATTCAATAATGTATTGCTGATAATGCCGTCTAACCCCAGGGCGCTTGAAAATTAAATTTGTTCGACTTTTTTATCCCTGTCAAAATAAGTGGTTACATTATAATATTATAACTAACGTCATTGTTCGGAGGTCTTACGAAATGTGAAAGAATTCTATTATAACAGATGGGTATGCAATATTTGGCAGTGGAGTAACAGTGATGCTGTGAAATGTGACGGTATTGAATATTGACACAGATTTTAGTATTTTCTTTCGCCACCATAATATTCACGAAACGCAATCGAATATTTTTGTACGAATTTCGATGGTGGGTTTGAGCAAGAAGATAGTATGAGAACAACAGGAATATTGTGAAATGCCACATATTATGAAGGCAAACTTTCCAAATGTCAATCAAATAACGAATTTTTTTTATACTTTTAAGATTACACGAATCAAAAAATAGTACAGTATTAACCTTTAATTTTTTTTCCATTATATATATAATTTTTGGTCTGGATAAATGGTTAAATCAGAAAAAATGTCACTGCGCGCTACTGCATGACAAAAAAAGATTTACACATGGTATTTATAGACTTGGAAAAAGCATTTGACAGGGTACCCCGAAGCCTGATATGGGCGGCATTGAGATCTCATAACGTACCAGAAGGATATGTGCTCTCCATACAAGATATGTATACAGACGTAGAAACACAAGTAAGATGCACATCAGGGATGTCACCAACATTTCCAATTAAAGTGGGGGTACACCGAGGATCTGTCCTCAGCCCATTGCTATTCATAATGGTCATGAATTACCTAACGAGTCAAGAAATGAACAGTATTCTCAAGACTATGCTTTTTGCAGATGATGTAGTACTTTTTTTTTTATTTTTTATAGTTAATACCTCACAAGAGTCCCAACTGCTCCCGTCTGGAGCCAGTGAGACTATGGCATCCCCAATTGGGGGATGTTGTGAGGCTGAAGGTAAGTGGGGAAGGGAAAGAGGAAGGTGGGGAAGTACCTGGCTATTCAGATCTAGTCACTAAACACGGCTAAAGCCATTTGGAGCAACGTTTCAATTCTGAATGGTGGTCTTACACCAGGGCGATACTGGTAGTATCTTCCACTCTGGTACTAGTAGTACTGATAGAAGAAAATCATTGTGATCTACAAAATAGCCTGGAAAGGTGGAGAAAGATCCTGGAGGATAATGGACTAAAAATTAGCAGGAAAAAGACGGAATATTTGTATTTACCATTTGAAAACCCAAATGCTGTAACTCCTTCGATGCAATTGGATGGAGTAACATTAGCCAACTGTGACTCATTTAAGTATCTGGGCTCACTCATCCACAGAGACGGAGGATGTGCAGCGGATGTCAACCATAGGATAGGAGTGGGATGGATGAAATTTAGATCCGTAACAGGAATTTTGTGCGACACGAAAATGCCAATAAAACTTAAAGGAAAGACATACCAGACTATTGTTAGACCCGCGATAATGTATGGCTCCGAATGCTGGACTATGTACAACTCCTACTCTAGGCAACTCGAATCAGCAGAAATGCGAATGCTTATATGGACGGCAGGAGTATCATTAAAAGATAAAATTAAAAGCTCACGCATTCGTGGTAGCCTGGGTGTCACTGACATAAACAGTAAGCTAGAGGAACGACAGTTAAGATGGTATGGGCACATAAGACGGAGACCACCAGACCACACAGTGAAGCAGGCAATGTCTATAGAGCTTCAAAGATCATCCAGAGGTAGAACAAAGAACTCCTGGATGACCCAATGCTCCAAAATCCTACAAAGAAATGGCCTAGATGAAAGCGACACTCAGAACCGAAGAAGCTATAACCTGAGAACGAGAAGAGCCGACCCCAACAGCCTACCTAGGCAATGAGTTGGGATAGTGCTAGGAAGAAGAAAAAGAAGCGCGCTACTGCATGACACATTTTGTATTCAATTCCAGCGCTGCAATAATATAATGTCCCTCATAACAGCACCATTCCACCGTCAACTAATTGCAGTGTTTTTTCTACTTGATCTTTGATATGCCTACGTAATGTTCCTAGAAACGTTATTACAATGAACACGTGCGAGTTTTACAATGCACGGATATGTAATAGCAGTATATATTATTTATAATACGTGATTATTGTTGACTCGGAACAAAAGCGTCTATATTTTTTTTAAAGCCTCATTCGTTTTTGGACCCTGACACGCGGTTTCTATCTCGAACCGTGATCATCGAAGGCACATCCATTATAGTTTTTACGTCATGCGTAGTTTCCGCTTGTCTAGAATTAAATGTATATATCTGCTAAACATGTTGCGCAAACGCCCTGTTGAAATTTAATATACTAATGTGTAATAAACTGTTTACTCTAACTATCTACAACAGGTTCCCTTAATCTGTTTGTTGCCAGTGGATTTTTATTAATTTATGTTTACAGAAAAACAAAAAAAAATGTTTTGTTTTTCTCTGCAAAAAGTCTCAACGAGTGAGCTCATGCGTAGTTTGTACAGCTTTTTTGTATCGAGTTTCTATCTCAACGCAACTACCTACTCTCATATGTCTTCAAGTTTTTTTTCCACGATGAGCTATGAAGATTTTATATATTCATTGTCCCTTTATAAATAAAGAAATAAGGTATATTGCTGGTTTCTTTTTATTCTTTTTAAGGCTCTAATATTGGCCTACTAGTATTTCCGATGTTAGTGACCTTCCCAACTCTCTAAGCTCCAGTTACCTCCTACGTGCAGATAACTTAAATCTAAATGATTGTTTATTGCTTCGTAATGTCTTCAATATCTTGCTGGTGCTCTCTAAATAAAATGATTCTGAATATGAAAAATATGTTGCTTTTTTATATATTTTCTTTAAATCATAATAAAATGGCATTTGATTTTAAAATTGATAATGTGGTACTTGATTCTGGTAAGTGAATTTTAATAATTTCAATGCGTTGTTGATTTCTACTTGTCAAATGTAAAAAAATGACAGCTTCAAAAGTAACATCTACCGAAATAGCGGGCTGTTCAAAATAACACCTCTTATTGGAAAACCCTGTATTATCAATGCATGAAACTTAGAATAGAATTCCACAGTAAACTCAATTTTAATTCCACGTGGAAAAATAGTGTTTAAGGCATGTCGTCTTCTTGGATTTCTGTATTGAGTCACTAAACAATTCAAAAACCCAATGTATCTCAAATACTTATACTAATCCACAATTAGCAGCATTCTTTAGTTCGGTTAGCTTGGATATTTAAGATTAAAAAAATGGATCGAATCAGTTCACAGTAGATTATTTAGGACATTATCACAATAAAGAGCGGATTATCCACACTGCTTACCGACTATAAGAAACGCGTAACATCAAATTCATTTTCATTAATAACCAATGTAGAATCTTTCCTCTTTGCCACAAAATCAATGTCAATCACTGTCTACTAATAAACCCCGAAACTTTCCATATTCCTTTCCAAAGGACCAATTTAACCCTCAACTATGGCAAGATAATTAACGTACTTAGCGACTAGGGACTGTCACCTTGACTAAATTTCTCGAATCTCTTACAATTAATATTTCTACCCACAACGACTTTCTCTCTTCCCCTTCTTACCTTAAATATTGTTATGTTTTCACTTAACCCAAACTTTATTTTCACTTGTTTACCTACACCTTTATTGGACGGCTGGTATTTTTTCTTCGTAAATTTTATCTTATCCCTCTCTACAAAATATTTAAATTAAATAAAATAGTTTCATGTGTTTCTTATTTCTACCAAGGAAATTGTTCATTTAATGTGTTTCCTTTGTCTGACCCAAAGTAATTATTATGATTACGGTCATTGTTGTTAATATTAATGCGAAGACAAAAATACAAATACATAACTTTGAGGTTATAATTTCTGTATGTCGCGACCGTGATCTCCGCACCGGGTCAAGACAAATTGCAATAACAAATGAAGCAACAACAATTACCCAATAAAAACGATCTTATTTCAAACAGGATACAAAGTTTCTAGAAAAGGTAACCTTCTGTTTTAACTTTGAATTTGTTTTGAATGACTGATTCAAACTTTCAATTATTGCGTAAGGAAATTTAATCGAATCGGAACGAATGAAAAAGGAATGAGAACTGCGTGTTGAATGTTGAAGCAAACGCGTAGGGTGAAGACTTTATTTTTTGTCCTGCTCAATGAACCACGACGTTATTTGAACCAATTCCGTCATTTAATTGACTGAGTTTGACAAAAAAACTAGTTGATTAATGGTCGGTAGGACATTGACTATAGCTTGACCGAGTTAAACAATCCTACTTCAGGCGCCACGATTACGTGAATCATCATATTGTTTGGTGATATAATTAAGTCTGATCGAACTTTTACCAAATGAAAAAAAAGGTTTTGGTATCTCGGCTACTAATTTCAATCAATCTTAGGGTTAGTATGTTTTTTTTTGTCTGGCCTCGAATTCTGTCAATGAATGATTCGTCTTAAACGTGATTTTGTTTGATAAGTGTAATTTATATAAAAAAAAACGTGCGTTTCGTTTCGAATACCAAGTTTTACTGAAAGTAAAAATGTTATTTGCTAAAACACCTTATCTTGATATTTTATGTTACACAAGAATATGGTCCAATTTATTGCAAAACGCCCTTGAGAAAATTTTTCACGAAAACGGAGTTATAAAAATGTATTAATTTATTTTTCAATTTCATATAGATATAGTTGGCATTTATACAACTCTGCTTAGTTCAATTACATCCCCAAATACGTTTTACCCATATCTGTAAAGTACGAATGGTATGTATAATTTGAAAGCATAAATAAACATTTTTTCCTAAACTTACAACATACTCTTTTATTGATTGATCTACTCAAGTACATCTGTAATACGGCAAAATTTGCTAATAAAACCAACCATTTCATTATTATTTACATTAGTTGTTGTCTTTTTATTTTATTTCACATTCGTATTATTTCACATAAGTATTTGTTATTCTAATACCTATTTCTTGTGCCTTTGCTGTGTGGAAGTCCAATACTTAATACTGTTTTTTCAACAAGTTCTCACGGGAACTTGGTGGATTCAGAAGGCAATACAATAGTTTAATGCGACTACTCAATCAGAAGAATATTTATGTAGGTATCGAATTACAACTCTGAATCTATTTCGAATATGTATTCATTTCATTACCAATGTACATATCTACTTTAGATCAGAGTTTCATTTGAAAAATACTGTATACGACGCATACGTAGGTACTTGAAGTATAAATGTTCTACACAGCTAACAAAAACAACATGTAGGAATGGGAACTGTGAACAACTACAAAATAAATGTTTACATTTGTGAAAAGTACGATTACCTACCTACACGAAATCTTTCCTATTTATTCTACGTATTTGTTTTTTCACAGAATTATTAACACTTTATATGTTTACGCTTTTTATATCAAAAGTGCTGTTTTTATGTAAAAATAAACATGTACAATGTACAATGCAGCTTAAAATAACTCGCATCTTAGATTGAAAAGAAGAAAAAAATCGTATAAAAAATCTGGCACCTTTTTTTTTTTTAATGTGTGCATTACTTACCAATTATGTAATAAGGAATCATCACAGGTTACCTAAGCTTACGCCTGCTCTAAGAGATTTATCGTTCGAGGATGTCCGGCGCAGGTACTAAGATTAAAATTTTTGAAGAAGAAAATTAAAAAATCTGGTATTGTTCATTTCTGTTATTGTACGCCTGTGCTAAGGAATGATCGCAGGTTACGTTTCCGTCGGCTTCTGGGGGAGATTTGTCATTGGAGATGTACGGTGTACAGTTAGGCTGCTCTCACGATGGCCATGTTGCGTTCTTTAGTAGGCGGATACTACATACTACGGACCGGGTAACGGCACAGTGTGTGCAAGCTTTTAATCACATGGCCAAGCCGAAACCAAGCAACCAAGTGCGCTGGTTGCAATTTCGAATTGTTGGATACAGCGAATTACACTATTATTTTTACTTGTTATTCAGAAATTAACTTTATAAATGAAAGACAAGAGACAAAAATGTTAAATATTATAAAAGAGCTTTGGACTTCAATAAACATTGTCATTTTAAAATAATCATCGACTTAAATCATGGATTTTTGATTTATTATTGAAAATCATAAATTCGCGTTATTTGAGTAAAATATGTAAGGTTTCCTGCAACAGGTTATTAAGAACTCTGTTAAGAAGAAGAGTACTTATGATGTTTTGACTTTCCACATTTATTAAATATTGAAAAATTGACAATTATTCATATGTACGAGTATGTTTCACAACTTTTAGGTGAGATTCACAGAAATCTATTAAATCTTTCTTATTATTGATACATATAGGAGTGTTTATGGCGATATAAATCTACAGTTTTATTCCGAGATTTATAAAATATTGCACAATTTACCATCAATACAAAAGGAAGGTAATGGTCTATTTCGAAAAATCACCTCCACCCCGTTTTCCCACACCTTTTTTCCCACAACAGATTGTTTTTAGAATTTCTTGATGTAATTTTGCAGACTTGACGTTCAAAATAATAGGAAAATAACTGTCTACATATGATTTCGAAAAACTCTGTGTACAACCTGAGCAATGCCGGGGACGGGTTTTATATATATTTATATATACACTAAATATTTTACAGCACGATAAGTGAAAAACAGCTAATAGTCTATTTTCCTACTAGATTTATTCAGAACGCGTTACAATATCTGCATACTATTGCATTAACGTGACAAACATGATGTGTTAATTTTTGAAATCGTGTCACCGTTTGTAAATATTTGAGATTCAATAAAATAAAGCAAAACAATCACCGAAACGTGAATGGGGCTCCGTGTGACAAATTTGTAATGCAAAGAAAGAAGCATGGAACACTGTGCGTTTTCCACCAATCTGATGTCTGACCTCTTTGACATTACGGCACCTTGCGCAGCCACGTGAAGATGCCTACCTGCCGTATGCTGCATTCTATATTCCATATGCCTGAAACCGCACTATAACTCTTTAAGCCTGATGGTGTACTGTCTCTATATGCCCGGTGTATGCTCGCTGTACGCTCGCTGCATGCTCACCTGCCGCGGAGAAAGTTGTCCGCTCCCGTTCATTAACAACAAGCGCCGATACTGAATACAGATGGGATTGTTTATTGGCTCGGTGAATTGGCTGAGGATTATCTCCTCATTATCATCTGCCACGCGTTGTGAGTAATTCGTAATTATTCAACCGACTGATCTTTTGCGAGGATTAATAAATGAGCGATAACCTGTCGAGAAACTTACCTTTTCGGAATGTTGTACGAGTATGATTATTTTACACTTTGAGAGTTCAGCTGCGAGGGAGATTTTTAGACGATTAATTCATTGCTTTTTAAAGACGAATGAAGATGAGGAGGGAAAGGAGAGAAGCAAAACAACGTCAGATCTAATTTCTAAACATAATTATAGCTTCTTCAACAAATTCACTTTGTGGCGTTATTTTAATTTATTGAAAATAAATCACTCTATATACTCCACCATTTAATCAAAATAATCGATATGTTTCTAAACCAATGATTTCTTCGTCAGAATAAACACATAATAAAATTTAATAAAAATTGACAAATAATTTACAATTAGATAACTTGATATTTTAGATATTAGAAAAACTGAACAATCAATTGAATGTTCTTGGTAACCAAATATATATTTTTTTAAATAGCCGTTTTAAATTTGTTTCCGTATTTATACATAACTATTTATTTTTTGTTATTTTGAAATCTTAATATAACTTCGATACTAATTTATAAAAGTTTTTGTAAGTACAATAATTACCTACCTTTTATAATAATTTGATATATTTTACTAATTAATTACCTTTCATTGTAATATTTTTTGTCTATATATAATAATTTGTCTATTCTTATCAATTTTCATTATATGTTTATACTGACGAAGAAACCACTAGTTTCGAAATATGTCAATTATTTTTATTAAATGGTGGTTTACACAAACTGATTTATTTTTATTAAATGGTGGTGTTCACAAACTGATTTATTTTTATTAATTAGAAATAAAAATAATTAGAGCTATTTTGCTAAATTTCGATTCTTAATTTGAAGAATAAGGTATCAAGGTGTAATGTATTTTAATAACGGTATTGAAAATATTTACAATTAAACACAAGCCAGGAGTCAAGGTTGCTGTGCCGTTATGGAGGTCATCAAAATAGCTATGGTTGTGGGGCTGATACATGTCGGAAGTTCTCCCTCGGTGGTATCTTCGAGGTTGTATTTAGATGATGTCCTGTAAGAAGTTATAAATAATAATATATATTTAGCATTGTGTACAATTTTATCTCAGCTTCTCTTATTGGAACAGTTTGTGACTCCCTGGTATACGTTTATTCATTCTCTTATAAATAATACCAATTGCGCTAATTGTAGTGATATTCCTCGTCTAAACGTTTCATATTATTATATACTTCTTCCGTTAAAAGGTAACTATTTTCAGAATGGGTACATATTAGTCCTGTATCACGAAACTTCGCTCGGGTATTTATGGCATCGTGCTTTTCCATTTATGGAAGTTCGAGAGACGGCTTTAATAAGTGCTCAGCCATTATTTATATACCGACGCCACGGTTTCAAAAGTCAAATTTTGATACTAATCGATTGGTATTGCGCGCGGTCATATTGTATAATATCCCGTTTTCTACGATACCTAATACTATATATTTTAACTAAATCCGGCCACTTAATTAGGTTTAACCTTTCAATAGTTTTCTCAGTGCAGTTGCAGAGGTACAATAATCAGATATTACTTTGTTTTACAGTTTACTTTCGAGAATATTTCACACTATTTTAATGTCAAGGGTCTTATAAAATGTATCCCATGTTCACATTAAGCGAAAGTGGTTGATACATTCATTGATGAGATGTCATCTTTTTTACATTTCGGATTGTATGGCGAGATTGCTTCCTACTCGGCTGTCAAGCAGGCACGTCAGGTGCTGATTGACAATTTTGTAATCTCAACACGAACCGAATTAACGTTTTTAACAAAGAATCAAATATTTGTTTGCACATTCACAATAGGAACATAATATATTGTAAAATATTATGTAATTCGTTTATTTACCTATAAAATATAAGTACGAGGAGAACAAGGGAGGCGGGTATGGGTACCGCTGCCCTGGAAACTATTTATTGTATAACCAACACCCCTGACATAGGTCACCTCAAGAGGTTCGCCACGTTTGGTGACTTGACAGAGGTGCCCGGGTTCATGGGATGAGGTTTGTCTAGGTCTTGACGGCGGATGCATTTGCCCACTGCGTGGCGGGCCGGATCGAGAGGTACTGGATGAAGGAGACCTTTTGACCTCTCCGGCCGGATTCTCTTGACCCATCATTTTGCACCACAGTGGGAGGGATGGATCCATACGTCCATCATTCCTGGGCACATTGACCCACCCCACATACCTTTTTCCTTCCTAGAACTTCCTCTCCTTCCTTTCACTAAAAAGACCCTCCACACAGAATCTAGACAGATGAAATTGGTCCTGAGGGAAATTATTTTCCTCGAGGCCTCCTGTATGGAGCTAATGTTAAAAAAAGGGCATGCGCCAAACCCTTTATTCAGTAAATGTTTTAACAATTGAGTTATATCGTCGTCCTATCTGTCACCCGGCTCAGTCTCAACTTAACTAATAATTAATTTAACAGTAATTTAACTTCTGCTTTACTAACGTACGTATATTAGTATAAATTATATCACTATTTAGGTACTCTACCTAGTGCTGGTACCTAGTGGCTACCTGCTTAATTTTTACCTACGAGTGGTTATGTTATTTGTGGGTTGATTTTTATTCCAATTCGATCTTATTTATAGCTTTGCATCGTTGCACGTGGTAGGTATTGTATAATAATGCGGCGGTGTTGTAAATTGCGCAACACGGTTGGCACACCTCTGCCTTCGGAACAGGACTCAAATTTGGTCCACACAGATCTGTCGGTTTCTTCGTGCAGCTCCCAACCTGTTCACTCATTGACATTTTTATACACCTGTGCGCCGTTCGAATTGAATACATAAATAATTTAATTGCACACACATGTCGTTATTTATTTTTTCGTAACACTTCTACTAATACATTTTGTAGTCCGCTCGCCGTTTCTCCACTCGTAGTTGATAGTAGTCAGATAAACCTGTTATGGTGATACTTTTCGACTGTGGAATTTGAATTTGTTCTTATTATTCAAGGTGCCTTTTTAGCGGGACTATTTGGCGCTGGATTGTAAAATTCAAAGAGGAAAATTTTACGACATTAATAAAACTCTTGAATTGGAATGCTTTTAATTAAGCCACGCACAAGATTAAGCCCTACACTAAATGTGATTTATTGTTATCGAGTTTGATGGGAACACATTTTTAATGCATGGTTTAACAAAGTAAAGGTTATAATTTCCACGGAAGCAGGTTGAGTATATTGACCTACCAATGATGACACCTTTGTAACCTCTTCCATGTAACAACAATTATTTGTAACTGTGGAACAATGTAACTTTCATCGGCAGGACCGTTGATGAAACGTTCACCCGATCAAGGACCTCGGTTAAGGAAAGTATTTGTGCGTATAGTATTTCATAATATTTAAGAACATTTTCCCGATAACCTCGGGAATTAATCTGATTTGTTAGAATAGGAAACAGAGAACGAATCAGACGAATTAATATTCTCTGAAACATTTAAGACTTATCCACTTTCGACGGTCTCCGTGGTGGAGGGGTAAGGCTCTCGACTAGCAAGCTGGAGGTCGCGGGTTTAAATCCCGGCGTGCGAAAGTAAATCTTATTTTATTAATTTGTGTTATTTTACAAATTACTCATATAAAATAATACATAGCACGTTTCAGAGTGGAAGATACTCTCAGTATGGCCCTGGTGTAAGACCACAATTCAGAATTGAAATGTTGCTTGAAATGGCTTTGGCCGTGTTTGGTGACCAGGTTTTAATACATAGATGCGTCCCCACCTTCCTCTTCCCCACCTCTTTTTATTTCCCTCCCCACTACCGTCAGCCTCATAAGATTTCCCAATTGGGGATGCCATAGTCTTACTGGCTCTAGACGGTTGGGAGCAGTTGGGACTCTTGTGTTGTATTTACATTTTAAAAAACATTCAAATATAACACTTAAGATAATCTGACTGGATAAACGTTACAGCCCAACCACTTTTCTTTTTTTATATTTGGCAGGGAAGAACTTGTTGCACATTAAAAGTACGGTCACGACGCGACGCCGTCACCCAGTGTATTGTCAATATAAATACCTGGACAATGATTGTCTCATTCCTGCGGTCCGACTAATCTGAATATTGACTTCGCAGAATGACACACTAAGCGACCACACTGTTTCAATTCAGAACTCGGCTGCCGTATTACAAATGGGAAAACGACTTAAATTAAATACATTGTAGCCTTGATATTGCGCTACTGCTTTGGTATTGTTAATCTTGACCCAGGCTATTATTAATGCTTACGCACCAAAAAAACTATGCGGGACTCATACAAAAGAATTTAATCTAATTAACGGTTTTCTGAACAAATCATCTCAAGGCGCAAGTGCAATTTACATATATGAAAGTTATTGACAGTCATAGTACACTATATAAATAAAGGAAACATTAAAAGATTAAATAAGTTAAAAAATAATACATATTACGAAGTTATTAAAAGAAATGAAGAAGAAACAAAAACTAAAAACCTATTATGTAGTGATGTCATTAATATAAGCACTAGTAATGTTAAAGGGGTGACAGATTACGCTATACGCATCAAAGCGTTACTCCATATCGCTCGCCATACAATTCCATACAGACTTGTCACACCTGACAGATTATTTGTAATAAGTGTGGGCGTGGCGACGATGATGCGCCGTGATCTTCTCGCCAGGCTATATTTGAAAATGATGCTTACGGCAGGAGAGGAGGTCAGATCAATTTACGGAGCTTTGTGATCACGCGGCTGTCATTTGTCAAGGTGACAGATTCCATACAAAGAAATGATATTCCGCGGCAGTTCCCCAGATGATCTGAACCCCTCTCTTGAGGGAGATTATAGCGTAGTGTGAAACCTCAACACATAATCTGTATAGGCCATGCCAAAAAAAGCTTTGATGCATAAAACGGAGTCTGTCACTATCTTTAATCAGTACAGATTAATATTTCAATAAAGGCATATTATTATAATTTTTATAATGATAAATCAAAGCGAAAACTAGAACCAAGGTATTATATCTTTGAGACCTATTTTTTATTTAACATAACGCATCCGCATAACTTTACCGCATTTCTCGAATACGTAATTTTTTATCTCTTTTTTTCTTCATTATGTAAGTTTCTTATCTTTGTCTCTTATTTGCTGAACACACATAACTTTTGTTTGTAGAAAAAGTCGATCTAATCTTAAACACACATCTTACGTCGAAGACAATATTACTATCTCAAAGTCAACCTTGATTTCCTAAAAAAAGATCTTTACGAGCTGGGGAGTTAATAATAATACGTAAGCACCTTGTTCCAATGAATATTAAACAGTGTTATATTTTTTGAATACCAACGGGTGCAACATTGATATTTGATTCAAATAGAATGTGATTCCAACTAAGCTAAGTTTCTATTGAAAATGCTTGGATTTAATTACCTGTAGCTCAGATGGAGATGGATTTTTAGATACAGATTTTTACCCGTCTAGACGTCGGGTGTGTTTTGAGAACTCTGTCAACCATGTTAGAAGACATACTCCCCTATGTTCCTGATGAGACGACTTTACTACTTTTCTACTGGACTAACCTACCAAAGGTCCGAAAGGGGTATGTCTATACAGCAATATATACTGAAAGAATGCCTTCTGAAATCGATAAATTTTACTTTAGATAAGTAAAATATATCGATTTCAAAAGATATATATAAATATAAAGAGATTCGAAACAATTATTGCTCCTTGCATAAATTATAAACCTAACTTCTGTTTAAATTCAATTTCTGTAAGGTTTCTTTTCATAATTATTCGATTTTTTATTATAAATTAATCTCTTAATACTTTAAAACACTCAAACGTCAGAATATTATGACTAGGGTTGTGATTGACAATTCTCGTCCTTGAAATTCTCGATCGAAACATCCACATTATACTCGATGCAGATTTTTTTTTGTTCTGTTTGTTGGTTATTGTGCTATACAAGCTCCGAGACTCCGGCCAGTGGGTACTGGGCACACCCACCAACACGCTCCGTCAAACCACAACATCCTTCGTATTGTCATTCATGTGACCATATTCCGCTTTGGCGCCATGGCCGCGAGTTATTTAGGTGACACCTGTCACTCGCCGCCCGAGGTTAGCACTGTAACCTGCAGCTAGTAGTAGGCTTTCTCATGGTACGTAGCCGAACCGATTTTCTCACAATACTAACGTATTTTATATTGCAGTGATTTTCTCGGATTCATCTCTTTTTGTTGGTGTCTGAGCTTTTTCTGTTAAATAGTGATAGTGATGGGCAATATTGAAACATTTTGATTCTGTTGAAAAGGTCCTTTGAATATTTTGAAATAATAATTATTACGAACACTCGGATATGGACGATGTCGATTTGAATTTCAGTATAAAACGGTGTCCGATATGTTTTGTTACCAATCGATAATTAAAATATTTTATTGTCTTTTTAATAATGCAAATTTGTGCTTATGGTTCACTGTATTTTAAACATTAAGTGTTAACGGCCTCCGTGGTCGAGGGGTAAGGCTCTCGAGACTCGACAAGCAAGCTGTAGGTCGCGGGTTCAAATCCCGGCGTGCGGTAGTAAATTTTGTTCGATTAATTTGTGTGATTTCACAAATTGCTCATTTAAAATAATAAAAAAAAGTATATTTGCGGCATGTTCCAGAATAGAAGATACTCTCGTATCGCCCTGATGTAAGACCACCATTCAGATTTGAAACGTTGCTTGAAATGGCTTTAGCCATGTTTTGTGACCAGATCTGAATACCAAGGTACTCTCACACCTTCTTCTTCCCCGCCTCCTTCCCTCCCCACTATTTTCAGCCTCACAACTTACCCCAATTGGGGATCCCATAGTCTTACTGGCTCCAGTCGTTTGGGAGCAGTTGGGACTCTTGTGCGGTATTTACATTAAAAAACTATTATTATGTTTATTGTGTTAGTCGATTGTATTTTTAATGCTCTATATTTATTATATCTACTAGCTGTACCTCGTCACGCATTGTTGTTGCTCAGTTTGTCTGTGCAGATAGAGAAACAATCGCTATGTCTGTCTGGGCAGATAGAGAAACAATCGCTATGTCTGTCTGGGCAGATAGAGAAACAATCGCTATGTCTGTCTGGGCAAATAGAGAAACAATCGCTATGTCTGTCTGGGCAGATAGAGAAACAATCACTATGTCTGTCTGGGCAGATAGAGAAACAATCGCTATGTCTGTCTGGGCAGATAGAGAAACAATCGCTATGTCTGTCTGGGCAGATAGAGAAACAATCGCTATGTTTGTCTGGGCAGATAGAGAAACAATCGCTATGTCTGTCTGGGCAGATAGAGAAACAATCGCTATGTCTGTCTGGGCAGATAGAGAAACAATCGCTATGTCTGTCTGGGCAGATAGAGAAACAATCGCTATGTCTGTCTGGGCAGATAGAGAAACAATCGCTATGTCTGTCTGGGCAGATAGAGAAACAATCGCTATGTCTGTCTGGGCAGATAGAGAAACAATCGCTATGTCTGTCTGGGCAGATAGAGAAACAATCGCTATGTCTGTCTGGGCAGATAGAGAAACAATCGCTATGTCTGTCTGGGCAGATCGGAACAATCGCTGGCGATGGCGCTGTTTTTTAAAAAAAACCATGTTTGTGTATTTCAATGAAACGTTGTGTCAAAATTTCAAGGTAATCGGTAAAGAACTTTCGGAGATTTAAGATTTTGAACAAACGAACTACATTTTTATTTATATAGATAGATAGATTCTTAATATAGGCATAGATTGTTTCGGAAATCAAATTGTTTCGAATTTCTCGATAATACCATCACTAAATTGTGAGATAGTTGTTAGGTCATTCAACAGAGTAAAATGATGAATATGCCTGCTCGCCTAACCACTAGCTTTGTTAGCATTATTTTATAAGTTTTACTGACTTGAAGAAACATTTTAATATAAATCAGGTTCCTACTTCAGACATTGTTCCGTGACTCCCCCTTGAAACTAATAAAACTATTATTTCTAGAACAGACTTCGCTTACTGGTAAAAAGTTTTTATGCTTAGATTGTGCTTGATAAACATGACATTGCTCGAATAATATTTTTTCAGTATTATTCAGCCCTGATGAAGCTACGGTTGTAGCAAAACCCGGTCGGCATCAAGTATAAAAAATAAAAGTGGTCTTTACTATGTAAATTACTGTTTTATTTCATTTTGCAATTGCCAAATAATAATTACTGTGAGAATGTTATTCTATGTATTATTAGCGCATTGCAGAGTTTCCTTATAAAACTGCGGTGTCAGTTTTCTATGAAATAATTAATAAATTCCGAATGATGACATCAGCGTGATCTCTGGTATTACGCAATGGAAGTTGAGGTCTTTTTCATGTTCCGACACCCCTCTCATAAATAATGAATATTTCCTGAATTCTGAGATCATTTGTAATACCAAAGTCAATTAGCAGAAAGGTGCGTAGGTACACACATTAGTTCATTTGTTTGCATATGTTTACATTATTTAACCAGGCTCCTTGGAATATATTCTTAAAAGGATATATTATTTATCTTTACATAAACAGAGGATGGTACGAGGTTGTTCTTTTGAGTAACGACTTTTGTACATAACATACAAAAAATATTTGAAGTCTACCGCATAGAATTATTGAATGATAATATTATGTTTACTTTAATAATTTTCCAGAATCCGTGGAATATGTGATTTGGTGGTGCATGTAGAGCGAATGAACGAAGAAAGGAGTGTATAAATAAATAAATGTAAATGGTAGCAGAAGTCGGAGACGCCCGATGAAGACATGACACGATCAAGTGAATCAGATACTTAAGTATGTATGAGACGATGTATGAATGTGAAGGAGGCGTGAAGTCTGTGCCAAGACCGAGTTGTTTGGCGGTCCGTCCTCTGCCTACCCCTGCGAGGAAATAGATTGATGGTTAGTTATTTAGTTAGTCAACGTGAGTTTTTCACGTATCGGTTTTTCATAAAGATGATGTGCGCATTTTCACTAAACAAAATATTTCTTAACAAAAGCAATCTGCTTCTGACCTCTGATTCTTCTTTGGAGATTTTCTTCTCTCTCGCGCAGCCGATGTTTCAGTCGATGATTTACTTCTGCGCTACTCCATTACGCTACTGAGGCCACCTTGACTATTTTTTTCCCATGGATGTTATCAATGCGTGGGTCTTCTGAGAACTGCGACCTTGCCGCGAACACGAGCCCCGATCCCGTATAAAATTAATCGACACGCCCTTTGCATGTACACATGGTATTAAAATACTTACGTTCACTTAGATTGCAAAAATATGAGATTGCATGCCTGCATGTAATTTCAACTGGTCCAAGCAAGACCTGATTTGGGACTATAGCAATCCTATCATTAATTCCTAATATTCTGCAAACCTCTTTTGTAAATTATTTTATTGATTGTAATTTTAATATATTCTCCTTTTATAAATCTCCGATATGCGCGTGGAACGGTTAATATCATTAAATTATTAGTACTAGTATTCGTATTGCTACGATGTTATTTTACATTTATCTACAGGTATAAAACGCACCCTTGGTTGTTGTGTATAATTATCTACGGCAATAAATAGTTTATTATCCAAGGATCATTAATATTAATTCCACCCTCTATCTTCATTTAATTAAGATATGGCTAAAGCTAAAGACATTACTGCTGATCTATCTATATCATTGCATTATTTTAAATCTTTATTTTCTAAAGTTCCTTGTAAATTATTCTCCTTTAAATAATTATTACCACCCCGGAGCACATAATCTCGAACGGATGCAATAAAACCTGATTGATCTACCGTTACTGGACCGTTTTGAATCGATGGTAAATCTTTCTTACGACAATTATTATTGTCTGATTTATAAATGTTTTTTATACTACGCATTATTTGTGACAGGTGTTTGGTAATTGTGTCTTTAGTATGGGCATGATATCAAGTTTCATTTTTCTTTAAGGTCATTTCGAGAAAAAAAAACTGAGTTTTGCCAGTCATCTCGTCACGCATATCAATTATATTTCCTTGTGGCATAGTTTGATTAAATACGAATGCTATATTTATTTAACGATTGATATCTTTGAAACACAAAATAACTTACCGGATAGGATACACATATATTAAGACGAAAACACCACATCATAATACTGACAGCTTTGTAGCTCGGAACTTTTCTGCTGGTAAACTCAAAATAGGTTGACCTATCTAAAAGTAGAAAGACTCAAAAGTTACCTGAGATCTCAAGGTAAATTGACAAAAAAGCTTGAGGGATGGAAGGAAATAGCAAAAGACAAACTTCTAGAGTACACATATAAAATATATACACTATGAACGATTCGGAATCCGGATCAGTGACTCGCAAGAATAAGTAGATTTTTTTCAGAAACAATGATTAATCTATCCCATTATACCTGCCCATCATACATTCCTACATTGGCTCAGTAAATATATTGGCCACGCTTAATACGATTTTTGTTTTTTTTTAAATAAAACCTTTTGATTTACCTTAATTACTAAAGATATATAAATAAAGATATCTGCAATTGGGAAATTTTAAATTTTTAACGCCAATAAATTTTAATTTCCATTGGCTTAAGTTTGCCCTTATACCGGCTGATTAAACTCCAAACTCCTACCCATCAGATCACGTTTACAGGCCCATACAAAAACAGAGCCCCTGGTGTGTAGGTCGCACCGGGACAGAAGTGCTCCTGGCTGGGCTGGTACATCTGGTATAATCATATTGTAAGTCTTATATTCTTACATCAGAAACTCGATTAATGTTTATAAGGTCACATTGAAATCTAAAGAGTTAGTTAATGTTTAGTTATTTCAATGAATAAATTGTAATGCATTATTAGTTTCGTGTTTGTAGTTTAACTCGAATCAACTATATTTTTGTATCAGAAAGTCGCAACCGTTTTTGCATAACTGTGCTACATCAATTCCAATTAAATTTCAATTTTTCCTTACTTACCTATATTTCTAGATTGTAGCTTGCATTTGATGATAGTCATGATCTTTCCATCACCATCGGTGCGTAATGTGTTGTGATTGACAAGTTCTATCGTCACGCTTCAAGTGTGAAGAGAAATTGAGTTTGGACTAGAAAACCAGTTAAGGTACATCTCCATTCCTACCTTTACATCATTATTGGTTTGATAGGTAGATAGTACGTGGCAATGGTCTCGATTCTGCCTTTGCATTTGAATGTATCGATATATTTTGTTAAATTTCCAATGCTATGGTAAAATATAATCCATTGGTCATGAAATTATTTAGGTATATAGTACCAACGATGAACATTAGATGTAAATTAGATCTTAATATAGTTTCGTTTTTTATCGTGATGATTAAAGTTTAGTTTACGAAACGGCACTTCTTCGAATTATAAGTCAGTATCACCGGTTAAATTTAACTTCACGCGTCATGCAATTGGGCTGTCTTCATTCATTTTAGACACAAATCTGTGCTGAAATTTGCCTGATTGGGACTATCAAGTGAAACGAGTTAAACCACGCTGAGACCAAAATATTGCGAAACACTTACATGTCCTCATTTTGGGAAACCTGAGCCGGTCGTTGTGTTCCTCGAGCAGGTTGCTATTATCATGCCCGTTCTTATTGCCAATAATGTAACTGGGTGTTAAACTAGCGAGGATGTTACTGGTTGTCTCAAACGGTGACCCTCTAACCGCAGTAGGTGGTCAACGACCCCGGGGTATTTGTGCTCTTTCAATTACCTGACAGGATCATCTTTAACCTGTGGAATGTTTGGATTAGGAATTCAATGGAGGTCGTAATTCCCGCGAGGAATCGATCCCCGATCCTCTATCCCCGGGCTGTGGGTGTGTTCAGTCGATGGCTGACGGCGGTGGAATTAATAACGGGAAGCCAGTAATAAAGGTATACCGGGAAAGGTACGCATTTCAAATACTGTAATTCCACGGATCATCAAACTAAATATTACTCAGATACGCAATCAATCGTTTTATCATCGTACCTATTGGTATATCTTATAATGATATTGCAATTACGTACGAATGTATTTTTATGAAATAGGTAAGTTGTGATTGCCCTTGCTTAAAACGGGTGGCTAAAATCTAATACTGAATAATTTAAAGCGGAAAGAACATTTTATCACTACTGCAAGCATTCTTAATTTGAATCAACTACAATTTACCATGCACTATGCTAATATTTAATCGATTGCGGTATTATAGCCCTAAGAGTGGGGAGCAGAAAACGCTGCCGCCATTGATCTGATCTTTAAAGCTCAGAAACTAATTATAAAGATTATTCTAAAACTTCCAATCACGAGCAGTTCGGATGTAATCTTTAGGAGAATCTGTGTTTTGGACATTGGGCAACTTTACGCCAAAAACGTACTAGCATACCTATACAAACACAGAAATGTTTTGACAATGTCCAACTGATCGTGATACTAGAACCAAAATATATGGTAAAAAAATATGTTTGGTGTTTTTTTTATACCCTTTATCTACCACAAAAAAGTAACATGTTAAAAAAATATATTTACCCATTAATTAGATTCTTATTAAATAACGAAAACGTCGTCAGATTATTATTTTACTAAATAATTTATTTAGCCGCATTTTAAGGAAGTATCTAAGTAGAAAAAATTTTAAAAAGAAAACTATGTATTTCCTAGATTTACTGGTATTTGTTATCTTTGCCTCGACAGGTTGAATAATCACCAATTTCCAGCGTTAAAGTGTAAACTGCTGTGTAAGTATCGCTTTCGCGGCATCGGATTACGTTGAAATATATAAATCCGATCAAGCCAGTGATTATTGGCTGTGATTAAGTGATCGAACGCTTATCCACAGATCCGCGTTAGATGGCAAATTACCCAAGAAATCCTATAACCATAATAATTGTAGGTTGGCTTTACAGAGCTGAAGACTTGGTTAGCGGTGGAGAGCATTTGTTTAAATGAGATAATGCCCACTGGTCCAACCCTTTCACCGTTTCCCATCTCCACCACATAATTCATCGGTTACACCTTATTATTTCACTTTATTACTATTTCAAAGGGCTCTTGTTTATGGCCAGAAATAAGTGCGATACAGATAAATAGAAAAATAATTAATTGGGTAAATCGATGCCTGCTAATAGGCCTATATAGTAATACACCCTATTTTTTTCCTGTTTTGTCTTTTGTTGTGGTTAAAATGAACATTAGTGGAAACCATTTGGCGTCACGGTGGGTCATTCCATATTTGTTTTCAGGCATGTTCTTTATTACATTCTTACATATTATTTTGTATTCTACCTTTCATCAACTTTGTTGTTTTTCTCAAAACCATAGGGTAAATCGATGCCTGATAATAGTTCTATCTAGTAATACACCATTTTTTCTTTCTGTTTTGTCTTTTGTTGTGGTCAAAATGAATATTAATGGAAAAGATTCCACGTCACGGTGGGTCAGTCCATTTTTGTTTTCAGGCATGTTATTTATTTCATACTTACATATTATTTTGTATTTTACCTTTCATCAACTTTGTTGTTTTTGTCAAAACCATAGGGTAAATCGATGCCTGCTAATAGTATAAGTCATCACATCACTTTTGTGAATATCCTGCAATATGAATGTTTCCAAATTATTAATCTTTTATTTTTCTTTTCTTTTCAGGTAAGCACCATCACACACCTAATATAATACGCAAAGTTAAGAGTTCCTGTTGGTAAGTGACTAGATTTTAATAATAATAATAATAATCTCTCCACCCAAAGAAGAAAATATGTTACCAATCATTTCCCTTACCAAAAAAGTAAACCAATACTTGAACAATTTTACGTTGATTAATTTATCTTTCCCCAAGACTTTGATCGTTGTAATTTTTTAACTTATTCGTAATTACGAATGAGATTGTAACTCGATCCATCCGTCTGCCAGCCGAGCATCCCACACATCGGATTATCAACTACCTTCTAATTAATTGAACACTTAGTTACACAACAAATCAAATCTGCATTCTACATTGTGCTTTGATTGATTTTATCTTTTTTTTGTAATTTTCAAGGTGCCTTTTAAGTATGTTCTGACAGAACAATGCTTCAACTTAAATGTAATAATGGACGGTTAACCTCGTCAACAAGTAAGGAAATTAGAACGTGCATAGGTTAATTTCTTTTTACCCGAAGTTAATTAATTACCTTTCAGTAGCTGTCTTAGCGTTACAATTTTTAATCATTATCGATACCTACTTTTAATTTTGTAATGCAAATGTCACTGGAATTCATGCGGTAGCTTTTTGTTAGTATATTATTATGCGATTCATTCCTTGGCTGTTCTTGGTTTCCTACCTACACTGTAGATTTAATACGAACACGTGCATATAATTTTAAACGTATTTTGCTAGTGTCGTATTCCAAAGACGCAAAGTAAGATAACAATCTATGAATACCTACGTATAATTATTGCGTATTTAGATATTGTACCTATTATTTGTTCGTAATTTTAATAGTCATGTGTTAGGGACGTCTTGTTTCTCACACAGATTGTGTGGCATAAGGCGCTTGGGGTAGCCTCCGTTCTTATAATAGTACAGCCGTGTATGTACTAAAATAATGCTATTTAATCATTCAACAATTTATTCAAATTTAAAAAAAAATAACATGAAAATTGATAAATTTATGTTTATTGCAGATACTTTAGGTTCCTCACCAACAGTGTAAATCTTATGTTTGTTTTCGGCAAATATCTCTCTTATTCGCAAAAAGTTTTTCCCACGGTTGTTCCAGTGACGTTCCGTGACTTTTTGGTTGGTATGTTTCTACCGTCTGGAGGTTATTTTTGCAAAAATAAAATATTACTCCTCTCAATTACTGCGATTTGAAAGTTGGTATTATTGTATATTCATACTTGTATAAAATCATACCGATTGAAAAATAATTACTGCTCAAGGGTATATTATATAATATTAAATTACTGCTAAAATTATTGCTCATTACTGCTCATTCATTACATGCCTTGGGTTTTTAAAGCTCCTTGGGTTTGGTGCTTTACCACCCGGGGGTGTCTCGGGTGTGTGCCACGCGGACCTATAATTTCCCGTGTGCCTCACGGGTGGAAATGGAAAACCTATTCGGGCTTCATTTTGAGCTTATTCGGATCAATAATTATTCTCTAAATAAACTAAATTACCTCTAAATAAATGGTGATCTTATCTATTAACGACGTGACAAATCATTTTCTGTTATGGAAGAAATCAGTTTTCTAATATTTACTTGAAATTTTTACGAAGTGTGCGGCAATCCGCTGGACCATATACATTCTATCGTTGGTTCATTTGCATGGAGTTTTTTTAATCGTTATATTGTATTTATTTTCCTATCTAATACCACAAACGACTTCATACAAATGGTTAAAAAATATATATTTTGTGGTTTTCACTTTCTTGAAATTTATGGGCCTTGAAGTAGAGAACCATGATAGTTGGTGGTTTAGAAAGTTTTTACATGGATTGCCACACGGTCCCTTAAAAACTAAGCACCGTGTACTTACCTAGAAATGGTTTACATACCGTTTATAGCATCTACATATGACTACCTATTGTTAGTATATTTCATTTGAACTTCGACGTTTTTCTAAATGTCTTCGTTATGTTTTTCAAGATGATGGATTGCTTGGTTTGTAAGACGTCTGAAGGATCGTTCTTTAATCCCCAAGCCTTTGCCAACTTACACTATGTACTCCATGAAATGATTTGTTAATTTGACGTTGTCTCAGAGTAAGTAACCTTTTCATATTTTTTCAAAATATTGTGTCAAAATATGAATAAAATAACATTCCTGTAAATCGGTGAAAATCACGGCACGCCCTGGCACCTATATTTTTTATAAATCTAGTAATAATTTTTCCACGTCGCATTTACATTCTTGAATATAAACAAGCACATAAATATTAGAACGTTAATCTATTCGAGCGCCATACCCTCCGAACCTAACCCGTAAAACAAGAATGGGTAGGTACCTGGATTCGCGGTTCGCGTCCCGGCGTTACCATATCGCTTTGATACTGGTGGGCGGGTACTCAGGTACTCAGGTACCTAGGTGAATTTAATAGAGGAATTGATGAAAACTCCAGCGATTTAATTTTGAAACGTGTCGAAATTAGGGTAGGTACTTAGTAGATTCTGTTTAGTATTTTAATAATTATTAATCTGCGGATGCTCTCCCCTATTGGTGGTTGGCTACATCAGAAGAGCAAAGTAGACGGTTTTTACAGATGAATAATTTATTTTCGAAGGTATTTTGCAGATTTGCAGGTTAGAAGTTGGCATTGTTTAGAGGTTGAAGTAATGTGCTGTAGAAACGGTATCATAAGTATTTTTTAGAATTATAAACCAAACGAGTCTGGATAAACATTGCGAAATCAATTTAATATTATTTTTCTAAAGCTTACATTCATGAAATAAAGAAGAACACAAGAAATGCGTTGTGGGCGTGTTTCGTGATCCAAAAGTCTGACCATTCTTTGCTAAAATTTCAAATT
Organism: Hesperophylax consimilis; assembly: GCF_061612785.1. Classification (NCBI taxonomy): domain Eukaryota; kingdom Metazoa; phylum Arthropoda; class Insecta; order Trichoptera; family Limnephilidae; genus Hesperophylax; species Hesperophylax consimilis. Next base: position 27,739,575 of record NC_142843.1, on the reverse strand, counting down.
TAGAAATCCGGTCTCAGTAAAAATTGTAAATGAAATGGAATGCAGAATGTCAGGTAGTGAAAGCAATAGGGGAAACATAGTCAAAAGGTAGAAAAAAAGAGGTCAGTGGCGACATTGGTTCCCATTCAAATCTACATGGAAGGCATTTCTATTTGAAGGTGTGTGTGTGTTATTTATTCACTGCTTCTATTCTTGCATCACACTATCAATACTTATATTTAAACATGATTAGAATAAGAAATGCACTCGATATTTTTTTTTGTATCGCTATCGTTTCCTGGTTGTTTCCCGAAAAAATTAAATGCCTAATAATATCTCGAGCGGTTTTGAGTATTATGTTTAACAGGCAGGGTAATTTAATCCGGTGAATTACGCGTTCATGTTAACTTTTTATCTCAAGAAAAACATCATAATATTTTCTGCAGATTATAAACAGAGAATGGATGCCCCTATTTTCCTTTATATATTAAGGAAAAGGCGATAATTTTTTATATGTTATTCGACTATTTCCAAATTTACGATATCATTCTTGCAAATAACTCACCAATTCCTTGCGTGATCACAACACATACTTAATAAAATTATTACTTATTTATTAATTTTTGGTTAGAAAATGTGAGGTGCTGTGTTGAAGTCGATTTTACTGTATGGAGTGTTAAAATGTATGAAACACGGCGAGTAAATGTGTTTCGTTTTGAGTTAGTGTTTCGTTGTTGGATGTTTATTGTGTGATTTTGTCTGGTTGTATAATAATATACAGTGTATGTCTAAATAAACAAACAAAAAAATTAAACTTTGAAAATATAAATCCTTAGAATTTTGAATTTATGCTGGCGTTCGCAATAATAAAGCGAGGCAGGGTAGAAGGAGTTTAGTTTTTGAAGACGAGACAATACCCTGAAATAAAGTCGGAATCTTAAAGACGTAAATGAAGAAGCCATGCTCGAATATGTGCGGCCCTGGTTAACTTTTATAAAAATTTTGAACCGTTTTACATAAAATGTGAGCCTCGAGCAAACTCTAGTTATTAGAGTCTTGTGTCGCCTTAACCTGTTCTGAATAAACGAAATTCTCCCTTTATTGTCTCCCCATTCTTCTCGCCTCTCAATATTTCCCAAAATTCGAAGACCATACTCTCACTTGCTCTATGTAGTGGTATAAAAGATCTATATTTTTTTAATAGCAAGTAGTCAAACACTTAAAGAACTATAAATTAAATAACGGTTTTAACTAGTTTCGTGATATAGCCCCCTGAAGGCCATGAAAATATATTTTTTGCTCTGTATAATCTATCGTCGTAACAGTTTTTTTTAAACGTATTTCTTTATTATTAACGCACTTTTATGCCTTTCGTGATACCTATTACGTACTCGTATGTCCACTTTTTTCGATTTTGTTCAATGATTTTATTTTGTTCGATACAAGCGACCTCCTCAGCATCCGAACTCCCTGTTATTTTCCATAACCGCAGAGTTTCATTTACAAAACCGACGCAGAAAACAAGGAAATCATTTTTACCGTTCGCTCATTTTCCGAATTGGTGCGGTGGTTGAGGCCGTAGTCGACTAATGCAACAAAGTGTGCGCCTACTGCGGTTATCTATTGCTGTGATGCAAAAACACTGTTTCTGCTGGTTTTGCTGTGGTTCGGTGCACTCGAAGGTTTTTAAAGGGATAATTAAGTATCTAAAGAAAGCAATATAATATAAGAAATTAAAAAAATATTTGCGTAGTATATTTTTATAGTATGTCCTTGGTTTACAAGAGCTGAGAAGAAAGGTATATATTTATACATACCTGAGCGAAGATGCATGCAAAAGCCACATCTAACAACACGTGTTTTAATGGAAATTTATGAATATGCAATTTAGGTACATTGACGCAAGGATTCGCTTGACGCTTCGTATTAAAAACCATTGATAATGTCGTTCATTCATTTTAATTATTCAAAAATACAAAATAATTAATTCCCATATTATCTATTTTTGCTATGTTATTATTTTATTTAACTTAATTATATCATTTTCAGTGGTTACACTTTTGCTAACATAAAAAACATGATACAAAGCAAAGACAAAAATTACCTACAGTACTATTTAAATATCGAATTAAACTTTAAAAATAATAAATTACACTTCACATATTTTTTATATCGTAACGCATTTTCCTCTTCTTTTATATTGGTCGGTATTTCTTGGAAGATCTTCACCGTTCCATACCTTAATGAGTTCTGTGATTTTGATTTCTTTCGAAAAAGTCTTATTTAAATTTTTTATTAAGTTTTTGTCAGGCGCACGCATCTCCTTATGAAATCTTCTCGCGGTGTTAACCACTTAGTAAGCGGTAAACTCGAAGAGTACGAAATGATTAAGAAAATATGTTTATCCATGTATATAAGTATAAAAAAGGGGTGTAAGGAGACCATTTTATAATTATTTGATAAAGAGATAAATCTTATCACTCACTCAGACCAGTCTGTGGCTGAGCGTTACTTACTGCTATCGTCTTTATTCAGCCAAGCGCACATCTGTCCTTCCCGACCTTGTATGCGATATCAGGACAGAAACCTAAGTATCTCGTAATGATTACCATGCTATACGAATAATTAGATGAGACTCGACGAAATTCTGACTTTTTTTAACCAATCAATTTTCAACTTTTTCACCATTTAAAACTTATTTGCTAGTTTTAATTTGACATAATATGTTGTTAAAAAATTATTGATTTGAGAAACCTCTACTACTTTTTTAATGTGAGAGTCTAGTCTACATAATTGCCAGACCAACCAATACAGGTTCAGTTTTTGTACATCACATCTACTGATTTTTTATCTATCTACCGTCGATCACCGTGAATTTTCTGTGATAAGTTCGGTTATGCCTCGGATGTGAAATGATTTGGCGACCTCTGTATTTTTTCCCGCTCACTCCTTCCTTACCTCAAAAGAAACCTCCACACAGCATCCCCAAAGCTGACATTGGCACTGAGGGTAGTTATTTTCCTCAGGACCTACTGTGTGGAGTAAATGTTTAAAAAATATGCCCAGATATCGATGGTTCAATAATTATTGAAATGCAAATAATGGTAAATAAAAATATTTATATTTAATCAGAGTGATTTAGTTAATGCGCAATTGGTTCTTATATAATTTTAATAAATGGCATATAAACTCTGTTTTATTTTAAATTTGATCAGTATCATCGCCCTGTTGAAAAACTGTCTCCAGGCAGTGGTACAAAGTGAATTTGGCATAAAAAGTAAATAAAATAATGTTGTGATCTGGTCCTCATAATTGTGAGCATTTTTGATAATGAGGTCAGTTTTATTACGTGGGGGGCCTCTCTTGTATTTCCTTTATCATCAATGTTTGCAGAATAAAAAGTTTCCCACGGCAGGTTATTGAAAACGATACCACTTAAAGTAGGTGGTACTTGAACAATATGTCAGGTTTTTAAGGCTGTTTTTTGTGTGTCACGTGATACTTAACTTGATATTTATTTGTGCAAGTAGCCAACATAAGCCGGTATCATATTATTAACTGAAGGGATTTATCCCGAGGAAAACGAGTGGTCTGAGGTATCAGTTTTATTTTCACTTTTTCTCTGCACGGAGCTTTTTTATTTGCACGGAGAAAAATAAGTATTACTTATTTATTAAGAACCTCTTCAAATTATTGGTAATCCGATTGAAAACGGGATTGCAGGCCCTTAAAGAATTAGTCAATAGGTTTCCTGATAAGCTATTAGTAAAAACGGAATGTTTTATCGCGATATCTGATCTCGTGTTCATAAAAATCCTATTATTTTGGGTTTCGTCATGATTTATTATTAGACAAATGCAGGTGCTTGATATATTAGGAGTTTACTACAAGTTTATGAAGAAACGCGCCAGCAATCCCGTTTTTAACCGAATTACCAATAATATGAAGAGATTCTTGATAAATTAGCAACACTCATTTTTCTCCGTGTGTTAGAAGGTCGCAAGAATGATCGCAATAAAATTTCCTGGGTATATCAAATCCGGATCGACCTTTCACACCAATTTTGATGCCTGATCTTGAAAAAGTAATAAATTTTTTTCAACAGTTAAATTTTCAAATATATATTTATTTACATGTTTCCTTCGTCATCAATTTAACACAGTTAACCTTCCGAGCTTACTTTCGATTATTCCGTCACCGTTAAATAATTTTTATATCGAATCCGTGATAAGACAATCGAATCACGACACGTAGAAACATGAATTCCGTTTGTTGAAAGAAGAAATATAAACACGATTCGTATAAGAAACAGATATTTGATTGCAAAGCTAACGAAAAGCACCTCTGAACCTCTGATACACCCAAACGAATCGCTCAGCGAAGTATTCAAGGTTATTTCAATCAGGCTCTTTGCAGTGGACCTGTGTCTCCTTTTGATCTCGACAAAAATTCTTGTTGCCTACAAATTTTGTCTTTTAATTAAACTGTGTACGGGTTTTAAATTTCTTACCTATATCATTTTTTAGCGATACCTCAATTGTGTGTAATAGTTAGTCGTGGTGTTACAAAGTTTCAAAAAGGAAGAAGAAAGCTAGAAAATGAATAGAGGGCAAACGGTAGATTCTTCCAAAGCCCAAGATTCGTCAGGATTTGACTTTTCGGTCACTTATGGACCAACGATAATTAATCATATTCTCGGTTACGAGGAACTTCCGATTATGGTTGTTACTAAAATGATATTTCTTAAATCTTTCGCTTTTTATTTATTTTTTGGTTTGATATTTGCAAGCATCCATTTGTACTACACGTCCTTCAGTTCAACAGCTCGGCTGTGTACCGATTTGCCGGTCTTTGTGTTTCATCCCTCCTTTTCAAGACCCATGTTGCATTATTGTAATTATTGCGGATTGATTGAGAAGGAAGAAGTTTGATTCAGAAGCAACGGATTTACCGTTTATAAAAGTTGTAGCGTTTCGCTCTTTAAAAACCCGGTCTTTTCAAGACCCAGGTTCACACCTTCTTCTCCTCAAAAATACCCTGCACACAGAATCCTCAAAGGTAACATAGGCCCTGCAGGAAATTATTTTCATAATGCTGTTAATGTAAATAAATAAGTTATTTTTGTTTTTAACTCTAATAATATAATTTGTAGTCGTGACTTATATTTACTGCATGGAGAACTGCATTCATTAAAAATCTTGTGTCATAATAAAAAATATACTAGCAGTTAAAAACCCGCTCCGCGGGTTTTTTTCTGCTAGGCCCTGCGGGCGGCTCTTCGTTGGGCTTCGCCCATTTTAAGTGATATTAACAACAGTTACATTTAATAGATAGATATTAGGACGTTCACAGAGAGAGGGTGAGTATATATATTGTTAAAACACGGAACAGAAAGGAGTTAATTAATAATAACATGCTAAATTTACGCATAATAAGAATGACAGTTGTTTGAATAAATTAAATTTTACGTATTTGTGATGGATTATTTCAAATGAAACACTATTATTGACTACATGTCTACAACTGATATTAACTGTTATCTTAGGTACCTAATATAATTAGCTCATAGGAGACTTGCAGTGCTTAAATATGTGTTACAACCGTCAATGTCTATAAGTTGAATCAATATCGTTTAGTTTGTCACAATTAAAGATAGTTATAACAAAGTTGACTTAAATAATAGATTATTACATATTGATTAATTGTACCCGTGTTTATGAATAAAAGGAGGGTAATTGTGCGATGAGATTAGAAGTCGGTTTAATTAAAAGGTGTTAATTTTACTCCAACTGGTGGTAATTCTTTACCTACAACTGTTACTGTATCTAATAAAGTTTAAAGTTAGATTAAATATACAACATCATCAGGAGAGTAAAAATCTATATATAAAGGTAGATTATTACAATATAGCGCCCCTGAGGTGATATCTCACAAAAGCGGCGCTATGCAAATTGTCCAATAAATAAATAAATATAATGTTTACATTTTATTGTGTATACACCGAAGTCAAAAATTAAATATAGATTGCAAAATATAGATTGCAAAAACTGAAAGAAGAAGTGGAAGGAGGGAGGGGGGAGGGGTAAGAGTAGGCTGGGTTTATAATAATTAGGAATTACAATATCGTTAGACGGGAAAGACCAGTTGAGTGGGAAAATATTTAAAAGAGAGTTTATAAAAAAATTCTTGTTAATTATATCTGCTTTTATATTAACATGTTTCCTCGTTTCCAAAATGTATATATTATTTATAGTGAAGTATTTTAAGACCTGAAAAAAACAAATAGCATACAACCTTAAAACAATATATCCATAAGACAAATAGCATTTAATAACGGTTATTCTAATAAATTGATAGTTGAAATACTAAATAAAAAAATTAAACATATTCTCTTCAAACGGTCTTTCTAAAGATAGAAATAAACAATGGCGTAGAATTCTGTTTGTGGATAACGATACTTCTAAAATTATATATAAAAACAATCCTGATACTATTCAACTGGCGTTTTACACTAATAACAATGAAGAAATATATTCTTAATAAGAATGACAGTTGAACAAAAAAATCAGGAGTTTAAAAACTCAACTGGGATGATTGTAATTTCTTTTACAAAGGTAGAACCAATAGAAATTTTGAAGTCAGAACTAAAGAATATCGCACGGCTCTAAATGGAAATAGTGAATCTGAGTTTGCAAATCATCTTTTGAATAATGATCACACTTTCGATAAAAAATTCAGGTCTTAAAATACTTCACTCAGGATATAAAGCATCGCAAATAAATAATTTTGAAATTAGAAAACATGTCAATATAAAATCAGATATAATTAATAAACAAAAAAAATATAAATAATAATGAAAAATGCCATTACAAAGTGATAAACTTCCAGAAGAAATCTGCTTGTTAATCGTAAGTACTCAAATATTGTGAGCTGCATATTTAAATATTCGCGCCATTCATTTGGTTCGTTTTTAGACTGCCAGAGGTGCGCTCTGTCGGCGATCTAATCTAAAGCCGTGCGTATCGGCCATTGAAGGATCGCGTGATTTTTTTATAAACGTCAAACATAATTACGTAACTGTGGATAATTTTCACTGTAATGTAATTAATCCAATGGATTATGAACTTTCTAAAATATATTTTCTTTGATATTATCCAAAAATTATATGAGGAGAAACGATGCTTTTGAAGAAATCTCGTATTATTATGAGGCGATCCTATTTTAGTATGAAATCGTGTCATTTTCAAGTTGGCGGAATTTAACCGAAACAGACAATTTAAATTTGACCAATCAGAGGGCCTACACCGTCCAGACGCTGAAGTATTAATACTATCAGATTCTTTGACAAATATTATAAAACAAAAATTGTAAGCATGTGTAGGTACCAGCTTAAAATTATTTATTAACTGCAGGGAAATGCATAATCTTCATTTTTTATTCTCGTTATTAGCAGGCATTGAAATAAAATTTATCCTTGATATTGTAATTATTGCGGACTGATTAAGAAGGAAGATGTTTGATTCAGAAGCAACGGATTTACGGTCTATAAAAGTTGTAGCGTTTCGCTCGTTAAAAACCCGGACTAGTAAAGATCTTAACCCTTTCAGACCTGAATTATAACTGTCAGTTATAAAAAATTCGATGAAAGTTATTTGAAAATTTTCGGTATGATTTAGTTTAATATTTAGTTAATAGTTACTTTAATAGTTGTGAAGTTATTGCTACTTTGAAAGAACATACAAAATTAACAAAGAAAAAATACTTTCAAAACTCACATCACAAAAAAGGGAGGAAAAATTCCGTCTAGATTCGAAGCTAAAATTCAATAAAAAGTGTGCAAAGTCAGTTATACCAGCAACAAAAACTGCCAATTATTATTATCTCTAGATATTGAGAAAAACATCTAAAATCTATTTCTTTTCAAATATAAACACGGCATGAAATGGTTAAATCACTAGACTAGGATATTTAAAAGTATAATCAGTTGGAGAAAAAGCCTTTCGGTTTAAATAATGTGGTCCTGGCCTACAGCGAAGTTCACAAGAATGCTGTATTCATAAATTATTTGTTAAAATAATTCAACTAATCCCTCTGTTTATGTTCTTATATATTATATTATTGTATTATTTTGTCATGTTTTTACTCCGAGGCGCAATAAATCCATCTGTAGTTTTTATACAAAACGAAGTCTGTAAAAGATTAGAGCATTTTATTTGTGTTCAGAACCACCCACTCAAGTTCAGCACATTGCACTGATTGAATCATCGGTAACGCTGTTTACATTTCTAAAACGAGAATTGGATACATCGCTTTTTTCATTGAAGATGTTTCTTTTTTTTAAATGTTAACGATATGATCATACATATTATACCTTTCAAACAAATTCATTCTAAGTATTAAATTAATGAAATGAAAAAATAGCTTTATTGTAAACAAATATAATTTATGTTTCTTATGACGAAATTTTTAAATATTCGCGTGTCGCATTTACCATCTTTGCAATTCCTTCTGTGGAAACAAACGTTAAGATATTTTAAAATATGTATTTGTTATAATTTAAATTTTTTCTTTAATATGATCAGTAATATTGTTAATCAATTACCAAAAATAATTAATTTATAAACAAGTTCTATTACGTATTTATTAGTAGGCATGATAGCTGTTTCGCTTATGAAGGCATTATCAAACTGTAGAAGGCGAGAAGTTCTCTTTCAGAATTCTGATTTTGAAATATGAGGTCATAACGGCCGAGTGTATTGAGTCATTGTCCTGGTAAGACAGATCATGGGTTCAGTTCCCAGTTGAAACAGTTACCTTTTTTATTGTCTGTGTCTTGTTTTCTTTCACGTTTTACATTTATTAGTGTTATCTTCTTTTTCAATGATTAATATTAATAATACGCACCCTTGAGGTGATTTTGCATAAAAACGGCGCTATACAAATCATCCTAATTTTATTGTTATTATTATGATGGGTATAGCCTTCAGAAGTTATCAATAAAAGTGAATATTCATTCTAGACTTATAGAAAAAGTCGATAGGTGTCACATATACTCGAAAATAAAAGTCGGATATGTTTATGCGAGACACTATCTAGGTTACAAATAAATTCGTTAGAAATTTGTAATCTTTCAAAAAGATAGCATCACAAATTATGGGAAAAATTGGTTGAAGATAATATTGGTTATTCTGAATTTGAAATATCGACAGAAATGACGTCAAAAAATTAGTTCACAATGGCCAAGTGAGTTGATAAGTCAATGATCCTGGATTCAATTCCCAGTTGGAACCGTTTCCTTTTTATTTTCTGTGTCTTGTTCTATTTCAAGTTTCGTTTAGATTTACTAGTATTATCTTCTTCTTCAATGAATTTAAAAAAAAAATAAAATTCCATTCACACACCTTTCAAATATTTTTTACCAATATTAATTAAATGAAATTGAAAGGTTCAAAATCCTTTTGATCGTTTAGGGTGATTTATTGGTGCTCGACATAAAGACTTGATAAAGTGTACAACCCCGAAAAAAAACAGAACAAATTAATTATATTTGTTACACGAAATAAAAAAAAATCGCGTATGCCATTAACCATCCATTACAGTTCCTTATATGGAAACAAAATTTACGATATTTTATACGAAATATTTGTGGGCCGATTCTAATGCTCGTTTTTGTGTCACTGATTAGGTGTCTTGCATTACGAGACAACTTATGTTTGCATTAATTTAAATATATTATGTTGTCTGCTAATCGTGTTTCACGGACGATAAAGTATTTATCTGATATTTAAAAGGTCTCACAAAATACAAAAATGTGTTGAACGTTG